>NC_037684.1:45339162-45339722 GCF_003255815.1 Theropithecus gelada | reverse complement strand
TTCCTTCCTTCCTTCCTTCCTTCCTTCCTTCCTTCCTTCCTTCCTTCTTCCTTTCTTCCTTTCTCCCCTTCCTTCTTTTCTTTCTTTCTTTCTTTCTTTCTTTCTTTCTTTCTTTCTTTCTTTCTTTCTTTCTGTCTGTCTGTCTGTCTGTCTGTCTGTCTTTCCCGAGTCTCGCTCTGTCCCCCAGGCTGGAGTGCAGTGGCCATGATCTTGGCTCACTGCAAGCTCCACCTCTCGGGTTCACACTGTTCTCCTGCCTCAGCCTCCCGAGTAGCTGGGACTACAGGCACCTGCCACCACGCCTGGCTAATTGTTTGTGTTTTACTAGAGACGGGGTTTTACCATGTTAGCCAGGATGGTCTCGATCTCCTGACCTTGTGATCTGCCTGCCTTGGCCTCCCAAAATGCTGGGATTACAGGCGTGAGCCACCACACCCAGCCTTTCTTTTCCTTCCTTCCTTCCTTCCTCCCTCCCTCCCTCCCTCCCTCCCTCCCTCCCTCCCTCCCTCCCTCCCTTCCTTCCTTCCTTCCTTCCTTCCTTCCTTCCTTCCTTCCTTCCT
>NC_037684.1:45251604-45339152 GCF_003255815.1 Theropithecus gelada | reverse complement strand
CTTCCTTCCTTCCTTCCTTCCTTCCTTCCTTCCTTCCTTCCTTCCTTTCTTCCTTCCTTCCTTCCCTCCCTCCTTCCTTCCTTCCTTCTTTCCCTTTCCCTCTTTTCCCTTCCCTTCCCTTTTCTTTCTTTTCTTTTTTCTTTTCTTTTCTTTTCTCTCTCTCTTTCTTTCGCTCTCTCTCTCTCTCTCTCCTTTCCTCTTTTTTTTTTGAGACAGGATCTTGCTCTATCTACCAGGCTGGAACTAGAGAGCAGTGGTGCAATCTGGGCTCACTGTAACCTCTGCCTCCCGGGTTCAAGCAAGTCTCCTGCCACAGCCTCCCGAGTAGCTGGAATTATGGACCTGTACCACCACGCCCAGCTAATTTTTGTATTTTTAGTAGAGACAGGGTTTCACGGTGTTGGCCAAGCTGGTCTCCAGCTCCTGACCTCAGGTAATTTGCCTGTCTCGGTCTCCCAAAGGGCTGTGATCACGGCGGGAGCCACCCTGCCTGGCCCTCCCCTCCTTTTCTAAAAGACAGCCAAGCACTATGACTAAGAGATGAAGCTTGAGACCAAGATGCCTGGATGCACAACACGGTCTCTTCATGTGCTAGTTTCAGGACTTTGGGGAAAACTCCGTTCTTCTCATATAGAGGGGTACAACAGGGTAATAAAAGTACCTTTTAGTAGGATCGTCGTGAAGTTCAAATACATTAACATACATAAAATGCTTAGAACAAAACTTGGCACATAGCACAAAAACTGCTTACTAGCATTACTTGTACAAGCTATCCTTACACAACCTATTCTATTACAAGCTGCCAGAACATAGTCCATTTTATTCATTATTTTGTCCCTAATGCCTACAGCCATGCTAGGTATATAATAAATATTCAATAAACATTTGTTAAACTAATGTCTTGGTGTATTAGCTCTATGTCGGTTCTGCTCCCCTTTAAGGCAATGTTTTATTTATTTAACAGATGATTTCTTCATTTAACAATCCTGGTAAAATGCCATTTTGTATTCTTGGTAACTTGTCTATTCTCTACATTGAAGTTGAGTTGGAGACTTTTTTTTCTTTCTTATTACTCTTCTGGATTGTAGCTTTTAAAATTCAAAGCTGCCTAATGGGCTGTTTAGGAGGTAATGAGACGTCTATCGCTAGAGACATTTAAACACCTGATAAGAAGTTGGACTGGATGACCGTTTCCAAGTCTGCAATTTGTGATTCTGTATCCTGTGTTCTCAGAGCACTTAATAAGGGCAGTTAAATGAAACATTTAGTTTAAGCAGTTATCCACTTATAGCCTATATTAGGCTAAATGCATTTTGCATATGTTTAAGATGACTCTTATTATGGTAAATAAAACCTTACCATTTTTCTGATGCTCACAGGAGATTCTGTGACATCAGGTACTGGAAATGCATTTAAGCTCACTCGGCAATTGTTTGGTGCTATACCACGCATTTTACCAGTCATTTAACTTGATCCATTTTTAATAATACAAACATATTGTATAAAGTGACACTGCAATTTAGACAAGGGCACATAATATTTTACAAACCTCAAATCTGGAAAAGAGAAAGTGCCTTTTTCTCCTTGCTACCCACAGATACAAAAATAAATGCTTTAGCAAGGATTCCGGGTAAGGAATCGGAAACCTGAGTCCTAGTCTTGGTTCCTCTGTAGGTAAGAAGGACTGGGGGCTTTACATTTTGCTCTGCGTGTGGAAATTCAAGTGCAAAATAGTAGTATAATTTAACAGACACCAGGAGCTGGGCCCCTCTTGCACAATGCCATTCATAGTAAACCTGTGAGGCATCTAGGGGCTGTTAAAATAGTTCCCAACCCAGCACAGAGACCTAGGGCTGGAAGGAACATTCTGACTATGCAGATGAGTTCAGAGCCTGGGAGAAAACCTGGGAGAAAACAGGATGTGGGCTCCTGAGAATTGTAATAAAGACCGAAAGCATTTGCCTCCAGCTTCAGGGCTTCTGAGTGAGGTTCTGCTTCAGTCACCTGATATCCCTTCACCATGACGTAAGCAAAGAGAATTCTTCCCACCTGATGGCAGAAACTCACTGATAGTTACTCCATGGCTTTACGGTAGATGCCTCATGTTGACTTCCAGTTCAGAAAGCCTCCGTCTACTCTCTCTCGTTGATTCTGTTTTCTCAATGGAATCCTGTACCCCATTTACCTGGAGAAAAATAAAGTTCTTTCAAACAAGATACAAATTAAAAATCCAATGAATCAATCAACCCTCACTCCTTTGCTCACTCAGACTGTCTTTTATGTCACTTTTGTGAGATTTTGAGTGTGCAATGGAAAATAAGGTGTTTGCAACGTGTTCAGACCTTTGCTGATACCTTTCCCCTCTCTACCTTATCTAAATTAGGTCCTCCCACTTCATGCTGTCACAATACCCAGCACTTGCCCTTCACAGTACTTGACACATTTGGATGACTATTTCCTGAATGATTTTCTCACTCTCTAGATGAAAAATCTGTAAAACCAATGATCATGCCTCTCTTGTTTACCAGCTTTTATTCGCCCAGCAGCCAGCATAGTGCTTAGAACAGTAGGCACCCAGGAAGTATGTGGTTCAGACACTTATTCTGGTTTCTGTTTTATTTCAGCATACAGCAGTGTTGGGTTAGGTGGGGCTGGTGTAGTCCTCTGGTGATGTGGTTTACTTAAGCAGTCAATGAGAATGTTCCGATCAAGATAAGACTTCACACTTCTCCCACTGACTTATTGATATCAAGTAAGTTCTAATTCTTTCGGAATTCCTGTCTTGTCATTTGTCTGCTAAGGTAAATGTGGATGAAGAAAAAACTGTTATAACAATTATACAGTGAAATGCATTGAGGAAAAAAAATTGTACCATGACTAACATTTATATCCTCTGGACACGCAGTAAGTCTCAGTGTGCTACTGACAGGTCAGTTTTGGAGAGTCTCCTAAGAAAGCGAAAGAGATTTGGAATTCAGTTTGAAACAAGCGGAAGAGAGCTTAGAGTGGGTTCTTTTATCCCTCTTAAGTTAATTCAATGTGCTACTTGTAGCTTGGGTTTGATCTGAGGTATGAATCATTCATTAGGTAAATGACTTAAAGGGGCTGGATCTAAGTCATGCACGTTGCACTGTGGTTGGTGAAAATATCAGGTTCTTAGCGGTGATTGGTAGAAATATATCACCTCTTTCTTATAATGTACCAATTTTTTTTTTTTTTTTTTTTTTTTAAGATGGAGTTTTGCTCTTGTCACCCAGGCTGGAGTGCAATGGCACAATCTCAGCTCACTGCAACCTCCGCCTCCCGGGTTTAAGTGATTCTCCTACCTCAGCCTCCCAAGTAGCTGGGATTACAGGCACACATCACCATGCTGGGTTAATTTTTGTATTTTTAGTAGATACGGGGTTTCACCATGTTGGCCAGGATGGTCTTGATCGCTTGACCTCATGATCTGACCGCCTCGGCCTCCCAAAGTGCTGGGATTACAGGCATGAGCCACTGTGCCTGGCCAATAATTTTTATTTATTTCTTTTCCTCTTATCTACCTCCCCCCACTCCTCTTCCCCGCTTCTCTTCCTGCACTCCCTACTCTTTCTTCTTCCTTTTTATTTCCTTTCCCACCCCCTACCTCCTGAGTTGGCCTTTTCTGGCTGTGTAGGACAAATAACAAGTAATATTCAAAACATGCTGTGAAATATTCTACAATTCAGACTTGGCTAAATCAATTTTTGTCATTTTTGATCAGGATGGCGGATATTCAGTTCCCAAACTCAGAGTGCATTACTAGGATAAACCTGTGTGGAGTCCTTTAAATTCCTTAAATAGCCAGAAACAGGCAGTTAGATCTTTCTTCTTCTTCTTTTTTTTTTTTTTTGTTTGAGACAGAGTCTCACTCTGTCACCCAGGCTGGAGTGCAGTGGCCGGATCTCAGCTCACTGCAATCTCTACCTCCCAGGTTTACGCCATTCTCCTGCCTCAGCCTCCCGAGTAGCTGGGATACAGGCACCTGCCACCTCGCCCGGGTAGTTTTTTTGTATTTTTTAGTAGAAACGGGGTTTCACCGTGTTAGCCAGGATGGTCTCGATCTCCTGACCTCGTGATCCGCCCGTCTCGGCCTCCCAAAGTGCTGGGATTACAGGCTTGAGCCACCGCACCCAGCCTCTTCCTTTTTTTTTCTTTTGTTCAAGTGACTGCAACCACCATGCTAAACTAATTATATCATTTCCTAATTTATTTGGAATGTGTATTTGTAGAGCTATACGTGTACACATGTCTATCTGTACTTTTAAGGAAAATGAAGTCAATAGTCACCAGTTTTTTGTTTTTTTTTTTTTTAAATCAAATAATTCCAAATGCAGTAGACCTTTGCCAAATGCATAAGAACCTGAGAAGGGTTGATTTGCGTGTTCTGAAGATCTGATTTTAATAGATCGCTTACTTCATTCACTTCACCTTCATCTCGGGGCTTGGATCATGCCTGATAAGGTGCTTGGACAATTGGTTCTGGTTTCAACTGAAGTCTTGTAGCCCTACTTTATTTATTTAGATTTTGTTGTTGTTGTTGTTAAATATTACAGTCTGCTAATGCCAGTTTCGAAGATGAAGTTTTTATTTTCCAGGTTTTCTGTCTTTCGTTTTCTGTGGTCTACACCTTCTCCTGAGATAGGGACTGTTTTGTGCCACTAGCAAAAACACTGATAAATGCTAAATGGGGCTTGCCATGAATCATTTGATCACAGGATCTTAAGGCATTACTAAGCATAATTATTGTCTACAACTGGTCAAGCCTGAGGCGCTCTGTTAACATTCCTTTAAAAGATCAAGACATGGAATAGTGTGACAGATATAATCACTCTATAATGAAGTTCTTTTGTCATATTAGAAACAAGGGTTTATTTTGGTGGTAGAAACCAAGATAGTCCTATTTGTGTTGTATTGAGCCTCATGTAAGATTTTTTATTTCTTATAAAACAACCAAGCCATAAGGACTCTTTATTTTCTTTCCATATTTGAAACAACTGGTGATCAACAAACAGTTTAACCCAAATTCCAAATCTTTGAACACATATAGGAAATATACCACTTTCAAAGGGGGCTGGGCAGAATTCATTGGGCCCTAAGGAGCCTATATTCTATTTCTCCCCTGTCTCTCCATCTCTATCCCTATCTCTCTCTCTCTCTCTCTCTCTCTCTCTCTCTCTCTCTCTCTCTATCTCCATCTCCATCTCTATCCCCTGTCTTTTCCTTTTGTTCCCTACTGTAATGAGGAAGAAGGATAAAAAAAGTGATTTGGCTGGAACAGATCGGAACTGAGTAAAGTTGAACAAACACAAATCTTCCACAATGAAATGTAAATTTGTCTAAGCTATAATGCCAAATATGTTTTTTTTTCTTTCCTTCTCAATGGTAGCAATAACAGAGAAGCAGATTGGCCCCATGATCAAGAGGGAACTTTGCCCAACTCCTGGTCTTAATGAAACAGAGACTTAAAAAACAACAGCAAGCTTCACATGGTCTGGCAGAGATTCAGAGTCTCAGTCTGAGCAAGGCTTCAGGGAACCTCTCTACCCACTTTGCTCTGATTTTTTCTTTTCTTTTTCCTTTTCTATTCTTTATCTCCCTGTGCCATCAGTGTTCTCTGTGTGAAATTTTCTTGATATTTCTTAATGAGGGAATCAATTTGACTTTTGACTGCATCAGATCTAAAGCATAAAGAATGGTCATATCCACTTTGATAAGGTTACTCAAGAGTTTCCCTTCCATGAAAGGCGGGCACAGGAAGTTCTGCATTCTCATTATTTGTCTTTGATCTATGTGCCCCCCCTCACCTCCACCCAGGAGTGAAGCTGAGAGTTTTGCTTTGAGAAAATGAGGTTTTGCATCCTGATGAGATGAAATGGATCAACAGACCTGGGCAATTACACACCTGGATCATGTACCCTACTGCATCCTGTGTTTCGGTTTGCTTGTATCTACTGAGCTTGACTGTGAGAAGATCCTATGGCCTGGGTGGCGTTGGTTAAATAGAGCAGGCATTTCTCTTGTTCCTGACTATACTTGGCATGTTGAAAGTGTCGTGGATTTGAGGCATCTGGTTGTTTGGTTGAGGAACATGGAACATAGGACATTGATATCCCAAGACAGTGCCAGTGATTTTCAATGTTTCTGAAGTAGCAGATCCCTCAGCTGTGTTTTTAAGGCCTGGAACACCAAAATCCAGTGGGCTATTGTGGCAAGATGTGGGTAGATCATGGAATAGAAATGAATACAGGTCACTGTACGTTGAACTGAAAGCCCCCTGACATGAAATTCAAATAATTTTAGGAAATAAAGCATCACTCTGGTTATCCCTATTTGCCCAGTGAGAATTTTACCCAATTCACTACAAGTGAATGGTTATTTAGTTTTCTTTAGAAGTAGTTCTGGAGAAAAACAAATCTTAGGATATACTTTGGACACTCTTCTTTGGAAATGTCTCTTAATATGAGGCCATTGGCCTTTTGTAGCATTTTTTTCCTTCTTTCCAAGTGAAAGATCTCATGTTTTAACACTTTATTTTTCCCCTTAACATTGGCTTATGACAGCTGATGAATTGGCCTTCCAAAATGCTAATTCAAGCTTACTGTTACTTCCAGCCATCAGTCAAGCTGCATTAGATTTTCCCAGTTGATAATTTCCAGTTCCAGTTCTGTGAATCCAGTCTTCTCAACCTGTCATCACCTAAAATATTAGTTTTAAATTGAATAATAAAGGCATATTACATCTCCATCAAATGCAGATAAAATAGCATGACACCTAATATTTTTATAGTTCTCTATGTGAAATGACCTTAAGAAATTTTCCAAAATTATTTTCTCCTTAAAACATGAGTGGTATGAGTCACTTGAGATCACCTGAGTCAACTTTTAATAACATAAATTATGTCCAGCTTTCTGGGTCTCTGTTTACCTATTGGACTTGAGTCTACAGTCTATGAGATATCTTCAGTCCCATCCTCTCCACCCAACAAGCACAAGTTTCACAAAAGATGTCTTCTTATACTGTATGAATTGTTTCTACTTTTCTACCCTGTTCTCTTTTCTGGGGCAGAGGTTGGAGAGAGGGAGGATTTACTTCAATTTTTGAAGTTGGGGCATAACTTTCATTGGGAGTTTCTCTTCTATGTTGTCACCATTTTGGAAAGCCATTTGCAATGTTGGCTGAGGGTTATGTGGGGGAGAGGGAGAGAGAGTGTTGCAGAAGGAGATGACTCTGACAGTTCTATTCATGAATAGTATTGGCTAGCAGAGAAAGAAGGCTGGACATAGATATTCCAGAAAAATTCACTTACTTCCTGAAGCAAAAGCTATGGAGCCAGCATAGTTAAATACTTAGTATCTTTCTATCTGAGATGCTGGGTAGCTGTATAGTTATGATACGAACTTTGAAGTCAGACTGCCTGGCTGCAAATTCTAATACTATGTGATCTTGAAAGCCTGGGTGACACAGCGTGAGACTCCGTCTCAAAAAAAAAAAAAAAAAAAAATTACTTAACTTCTCTGTGTCTTACTTTTCTCATCTGTGAAAGAGAGTTAATCTCCTACCTTTTAGGGTTTTGTGAGAATTAAATGTTAATATAAAGATATAGTGGCCTATAATGAGGCTTCAATAGGTGTTAGCTACTCATGATTGAATAGAACTTCTTGGTTTCACCTTCCAAGAGAGCACTTCACCCCAATTTGGTATCAACCTGCCAAATGCAGAAACTAACTCCTATATCAAATAGTCTGATCTTAATTCATATATCTGAATGGACTCATGGATTTTATTTCCCCAATGAACTTAAAATTGGACACTTAATGTGAAATATAGAACTTACAAGAATTAAAGATTTGAGTTATATTAATAATCCATCCATCTACTCATCCAATGAACATTAGTAGATGATCTATTTTGTTCTGAACTCTAGAATAAGCCCTTGGGGCAAACAAAGATCAAACAGACAGGCCAGGCACATTTAATCCCAACACTTTGAGAGGCTGAGGTGGGAGGGCTGCTTGAGTCCAGGAGTTCGAGACCAGCCTGGGTAACACAACAAAATCCCATCTCTACAAAAAATACAAAGAATAGCTGGGCATGGGGGCGTATGCCTGTAGTCCCAGCTACTCGGGAGGCGGAGGCAGGAGGATTGTTGTGTCAATGAAAAGAGTCAAACTCTGTAAAATATCTGAAGAGATTTATTCTGAGCCAAATATGAGTGATGATGGCCCATGACACAGCACTCAGGAGGTCGTGAGAACATGTGCCTAAGACGGTTGGAGTACAGCTTGGTTTTATACATTGCAGGGAGGCATGAGATGTCAGTCAAATACAATTAAGAAATAGATTGATTTGGTTCAGAAAGATATGACAACTCAAAGGTGGGGGGGCTTCCAGGCTATAGGTAAATTCAAACACTTTCTGATCGACAATTGGTTGAGTTTGTCTAAAGACCTGCGATCAATAGAAAGGAAATGTTCAGGTTAAAATAAAAGATTGTGGAGACGAAGGTTCTTTTGAAGTCTTATAGTGGCAGCCCTTAGAGACAATAGATGACAAATGTTTCCTATTCAGACTTTCAAAAAGGTGCTAGGCTCTTACTTAATCTCTTCAGGATTGGGAAGGCCTGGAAGAAAAAGATCTAACTAAGTTAACACAGATTACTTATGGATGCACATTTTCCCCCACGAAGGACTGCTTTGCAGAGCCATTTCAAGATACGGCAAAGAAACATGTCTGGGGGAAAAATATTTTGGTTTTCTTTCTTGTCTCATTATGTTATGCCAGAGTCAGATTGGAAAGTAGAACACAATATATAGGGTTAAGTAAAACCCATCTGGTGAGAACTTATGGTTTATAGGGCCTGACTCCCCAGACCCCTTAGATAGAAATTTGGGCAAGATAATAAAACAAAACAAAACAAAACAAAAGACAGAGCTTAGTCCTCAGTCACAAAGGTGAGTGATGAGTATCAATGATGGAGTTGCCAGAGAAAACACAGGAAACTGTTAAATTTGAATTTCAGATAAACAATGAGTAATTTTTTAGTATAAGCATGTACCAAATATCACATATACTTTTGGATGATCTGATGACTTCTAGTGCCCTCTTCCTCTCTTCCTTAATCTCTGACGCCACTGTTGGCATTGGTAGGACCAGCAATGCCAGATGGACTTATTTAATTGGATCTTCAGATAAGCTCTCTTCCTTGTAAGTCAAGAACACCTTAAAGAAGTTTTCCACATCCTAGACCACAATTCTGTTATGTGGCAGAGTATTTGTCTATTTACAAAATCTGCTGGGCATTCTTTCCCTACATATAAAAGTTTTAATCAGAGCCACTTCCAGTGGGGAAAAAAAGACTTTCTAGAATAAAACTATTTCTGAGCTTTTCACCAATTCTCTATGGAAATCCATGGGAAATCTACATAGTCTACATGGAGCAGAGCAGCAGGATTTATAAAACACCTTTTAGATCTACCCCGGATATTTGCACGCATGCATACACACACACACACTAAGTAGCATTCATCTCTTGGAAAAACAATGACTGCCTGTTCACTTCTTAGGCAGGGTGTGATTAACTGTAACATCCCTTGCTGCCTTGAAGATCTTGCACCTGAGTATATGTGCTCTTTTGGGATCTAACTGAAACTTCCCAGACTGGGTGGTTTCCTGTCTGGGCTGAACTCACAAAACAAGAGAGCTACCGGAGCTGAAAATAGCACTTGGCCTGATGGCTCGAGCATTGACCAAAACTGGAAAAGTTCTGGATTTTGGGGGGAATAGAACACCCCAATATCAACAAAGTACTTAATGGACTCACTAATGATGTTATAAACCTAGAGAATAAGAGTTGGAATTTCTCTGTTTAACTCCTGTTATACCACAAAGGTTTAGTGATTTAATCTATCTTGTGGTTCTTCCACCTCCCACACCCAACCTTGTCAGCACCCACTGCCAACAACCTTAGTGCTGTGACACTACTACTACAAAAAATACTTGATTTGACAATTCTAGGAAGTACAATGCCTGCATACAGTTAGTGTTCAATAAATGTTTGTTGAATAAACTGCAAACTAAAGAGTCCACCACTATTACTACTCCATGTTGGTCAAAGTTAGATATTATAAAAATGAGAGAAATACCATTAAATGTCTTAAAACCAAGTGGGAAGAGTCTCACTTAGCCCATATTCCCCAAAGAGGAGGAGCTTATAATATATGACAAATCTATTAGATGTATTCTGCTACTTTTCTAGGTGGCTTAAACAAAGGGAATGTCCTTTCCCTCAACATGCATAAGTGGCTTTTATCTGTTCTAAAAAAGTTTTCGTGAAATTTCAGTGTCCCAGTACTCTCCTTCAAATATCTGTCCAAAGAAATAATTAGGTTCAGTAAGGTTTTGCTGGAACGTGGGGTAGAACCGCCTTGTGCATACGTTATGGGTCCTAATTGATTGTCACTTGTAAAGTGATTTGTAGTCTGGACAAGATATTTCATAAGTGTATATATTTTTTCTTTCAACAAAACTTTCCACTGAGTAATGACTAACCCTAACCTTTCTATTTCAGTGGAGCCACTGGTAACTGATGAAATGCGAAGGACCAAGGCTCGCAGTCTAGATTTTGCTGCTATGATCTTGAGCTGTTTCCATTTCCTTTTTAGAAACATCAGGCTACATATATTTCTGTGTCTATTGAAAAACTCCAGTTCGTCATTTCTTCTTTCACCCTTCTGGATTATTTTTTCTTGGCTGCGATTGAAACTTTTTCATAGTAGGCAACATTGGAGGTAATCAAATAGTTAAGATGCAGAGAGAAGAACAATAGCTTATTTTCACATGGTAAAGCGAGTGACAGATTATAATCTGGGAACTTTTGATGTAATAGAGGAAATGATTATGGACTATCAGGAAGCCTTTAAGTGTGCATACACTTATGGCAATTTATCAATAGCTTAAAAATTTTTTTTCTTGCTGTGCATATTTATTTACGTAGAGAATATCCAGATTTGAATGGACCAAAATATAAGCTGAGTGTCAAAGCTCTTGCCAGTATAATAAAGACAGATAATAACAAATGTTGGCAAGGATGTGAAGATACCTGGAGCCTCCTACATGGATCCTTGGGAATGCAAAATATTGTAGCCATATTGGAAAGTAATTTGGCAGTTTCTTAAATGTAAACGTAAGTTTACTATGAGCCAGTAATTCTACTTCTGGGTATTTACCAAAAAATAAATAAAAATGTATATCCACACAGACTTATATGTAAATGTTCATAACAGCATTATTCAAAATGGCCTCAAAATGTAAACAATCCAAATGTCTATCAATTGGTGAATGGATAAACAAAATGTGGCGTATCCCACACAGTGGAAAATTATTTGGCAATTTAAAGGAACAAAGTACTGATACATGCTTCAACATGGATGAACCTTAAAAGTATTTTATTAAATGAAAGAAGTCATATGCAAAAGACATGTTAAGAATTATAAATAGTATCATTCTATTCGTATGAAATGTCAAGAAAAGGTCAATGCATAATAATGGAAAGTAGATTATTTGTTGCCTGCTGCCATGCATAATTATTACTGCTATTTCTATAAACTTTGAGATACTCCTCTGTTGGAGTTTACGAGCCAACAGGATTCAATTAGTAGATGTCTAACTTAATGAGCTTTTTTGGGGTTCCACGTTTCTGAAACTTAGTGGGTCAACTCTTAATAATCAATTTACTTTGCACACCTAGGGCTTGATGAGATTTGCCAAGTAAAAGAAGAAGAGAACACCATGCTAATATAAAATATCCCAAATAAATGTCATTGTGATCTGATCAGATATGGGGCTTTTCCTAATAGACGGATTGCTTGAAGGTTGTGTGGTCTTTTATTCACAGGTGGTGGATGCTCAACCTATCAGGAATGGTAACAGGCAGGTTTTTCTAGGAGCTGTTAGGCAATGCCTACGTCAGCAGCTCCCAGCATTTGCTATAGAGGTACTCAGATTTTTTCCTTTAGAATAAATTCACCAAAAAATTAGGCTAATTAGGACAAGCATGCTTAAACAATGCAGGACCAATATCCCATTTATCCAGGAATTTGTGGAAAAGTAGTCAATTTTTCTCTTGACTTCTTTATTTCCATATGAACTTGACCTATGGTTTCAAAAGCATCTTCATGGTTATTGTATTTTACATGTCACACCTTATAAAATAGCTGGGAGGTGACATAGTGTGACCTAAGGGATTAAGTTTGTTTTACTAACATACCTTCAGCATCACAATGTCTTGTGGGTGTTTGGTGTTTACTGTCTTCACCATGGGACCTCTGGATGAATAGTCTAAGTGTCTTCACTTCAGCAGGTGGGAGGCACTAACAGGATCAGAAAACCTTGTTTGTGGTCAAGGTTCCTCATAGAAATGGTGTGTCCTGGGACCTTTTTCTTTGCCATTGTACTATGAACTCTGCCTTTTGTTCTCCACCCAATCTAAGTACTCCTTGAGGTAATGGGGTTTCCATCAAGTGGAGAAAGGTTTTGCAATATGATCTAAATTCGTGAAGAAGTTCCCAAAGGTCACAATTCAGCTTTGCCTTAAGGATGACAGTTATTTCATCTGCCCTTTCTTCTTACAGATGAGGATATTGAAGCCCAAAGATTACCCAATTATCAGTTACAAATGATCAGTTACCCAGTTCACCAGAACAATAGAAATGTCTGGTAGAAACAGAGCTATAATTAAAATTTTCTAACCTAACCCAGTCTTCTTTTTCCTGTAAACACTACTTCCTAGTCTTCAATGTTATTGCAGGGATTATTTTGTTTAATTTCAGAGCTTTGGATACTCTGTTTTTTCAGCATAAACTTCCAAATGATATGCTTTTTTTTAAAAACCAAGAAATTACTTCCATGGCCTCAGTACTACTGAGGGGCTGTATGTTTGTTTCAGTAACAGAAAATCGGGAGTCACAGTTTTGTTTGTAAATGCTAACCGGAGTGTTTAATGTATAAATAACTGAACTTCTACATGAGATCTTTAACTTGTGCTATAGAAAGTCAACCATTTTCCAGAAAATCAAGTATTCTGTGTGTTTCCAGGCTCACAGTAGTCATATTGTAAATCACCAAACACAGGTTTTTAGAGTTCTTTCAATGAATGTTTTCACAAGATGGAATCCTGTATTAGCTAATGGCATTTTACATTTTGACTGAAATGCACAATTCGAAAGCTCTAATTAGAACTTCAGAAATCCTACAGTTAAACTAAAGGTTGTCAAGGACATCATGTTCTTCCAAGTCAACAAGTACTAGATACAAAATAGACAGATTCTAACTTTTCTTAGAATGATTAGTTATAACATTGTTCAGGTAGTAGTTTTCCCTAAATTTTAACCATATTCTGTCTACTATCACGTGAGCCCATTCACGTAAGATTTGCCCTCATTGAAAGCTGTGTGAGTGCTTAGTTAAAACAAATGCTTAATTTATTCTCATTTGCAAAAAAGCAATTGAAGAAGCAAATAGTTCCTCAGCTGGGAATGGATCTTTAGGGGAGCAAACTTGGAGGAAAGGAAAATTGATAAAGAACTAAGTTGAGAGGAACTCAGGAAGATCCTGTTGATCTGACAGGTGGTGCCAAGAGCAAGAAATGAAGGAGTCAAGATAATCTTCATCATATACTCTGGTTTCTGTAAGATTGTGCTGGGAAACATGGCTCACTCAACAGTTTTTGTGAAATAATTAGATCTGAAACTGTGCTAGATTGCTTGTGAGTTACAAAAATAGATGAGACCAAGGGCCTATCCTAAAGGAACTCACAGCTTCTTGAGTAAGGGATAGGTGCCCATTAGGAGCTGAATGATGTTCCCTGCAAATTCATATGTTGAAGTCCTAACCTCCAGTACCTCAGAATGTGACTGTATTTGGAGATAGGACCTCAAAGAGGTAATTAAGTTAAAATGAGGTCCTTTGAGGGGCCCTACTCCAATATGACTGGTGTCCTTATGAGAAGTAGAAATTTGAACCCAGGCACACACAGAGGGAAGGCAGTGTGAAGGCAGAGGGAGAAGACGGCCATTTTCAAGCAAAAAAGACAGGCTTCAGAGGAAACCAGCCCTGCCAGCAGCTCGATCTCAGAATTCCAGCCTTCATAATTGTGAGGAAATATACGTATGTTGTTTAAGCCCAGTGGCATTTGTTATGGCAGCCTCAGCAGACCAATATGCCTCCAAATAACTACAGTGCAATGTAAATATAAGGGCTATACTAGAGGCACTGAGTTAAGAGGAGGGGAAGATGATGTCCTTGTTTGAAAATCCAGAAGGGCTGCATAGACGAAAAGGCATTTGAACTTGAAAGATAAATAGGATTTGAAATGAGAACATTTGGGGAGTAGGCATTCTAAGCAAAAGAAACAAGATTTTAAATGTTTACATAATTCCATAGGATATTTGGAACAAACCAGATTAGCTGGGATGTGTGCTTACAAAAGAAGGAAATCAAAGAGTGGGAAGAGGAAGATGGTACTGAAAAGGTCATTTAGACTACATTGCAGATGGCCTTGGATTCTAAGCCAAGGAACACGGAGTTCATATAGTTAGTGTGCACAGGATGTCCTCGGGTTTATTTTTAATTTATTAGTTAACAAATATTTGTTAAGTGTCTGCTTTGTGCCAGGTACTGGCCTTAATAAGCTTGGAGTACTTTAATAAAGCAGTCAGACGTCTCTGCTCTTGTGAAACAGAGACAGGCAATAGATCATCTACATAATAAGTGACGTGTTTATGATACAAATTAATGTATTATTTCAATCATAATTATATTAAGCACAATATATTACATAGTGTGTTGGAAGAAATCAGTTCTAGGGAAAAATATGTAGCAGTGCATGGAGTATCAGGGATGCCAGGAGTGGAGGGATGGGTTGTAATTTAAGTAGAATAGTTAGAGCAGAAGATAAGGTTGAGATTGAGAAGATGGCATTTCAGCAAATCTTGAAGAAGGTGAGGAAACTTACCACGATGCCACATGACAGAAGAATATTCCAGGCAGAAGGATCAGTTAGTGAGAAGATAAAAGCAATCTGTTGTATAATGGGACTCGGCATATTTCAGGGGATTATACAATAGCTGTCCATTGACAAAATCGATGAACGCTGATACTTTTGTCAGAATAATAACGAGTTTTACATGAATGCTAAGCTGCATTAATTGTGACTTCTGAATGCTTTAAAATTGATGATCTCAACATTTTGCCCTTAAAACAACCCTGTGAGGTTGGGAGGAGCAGGTAGAATTATTTCTATTTTATAGATGGTAAAATGGAGTCCCAAGACTTTATGGGATTTGCTCAAGGTCAAAACAAGGTCTTGGAGTGTCTGTACCCCGGGTAGAACAACGCCTCTCTGTTGGTCTTCAGGGCCTCTCCAGAAGGGGACATAATGAAGTTCTCAGACAAAGAGTGGGAGGACTCCTATAAAAACAGTGATGTGATGTCAGGACCTCAGGAAGTGCCACCTCCACCCCATCCCATGTCTGCTGTGTGAGTTACATGAAACTACTGACTCTCTCCTTAGGAACCTCAAGTCCTCTGCTGGCATCCCAAATGAGAACAGTTGTTCCTCACACATAACATTCTTGTTTCTTAATGTTGATGAATAGTGGAAGGAAAGATGATGATTCTCTGATCCTTGAACATTGGTGTTTGCCTGGCCTTGGAGCCAAAAAATTATTTAGATGTCCAAAATGGTTAGTCCTGTCCTTGTCTGAGTAAGGAATTTGCTTTTATCTAATGATCCTCCTGCAGTATACCTAAAGAGAAGATAAGGAATCTATGGGAATATGTCATGACAAATGAAAACCACCTGAATACACAGAGCAATGCATAGACACACATTCCCCTGAGTTAAATGCTATGACAGGTAAGCTGCTCTGGGCCTCACACTGGGGGAAGGTCCACACCCATCTAACCACCCTGAGTAGCAGAGTTCTCCTAAAACTGTCAGGCAGCATGCCATCTGAAATGGCCTTTTGGAGATAGAGCAGCATGAGTTTTTTTTTTGTTTTTTAACTGAAATATGTAAAAGTTGAATTAGTGCACATGGGTTTAAAAAGAAATCATTGGCTAGGGAAAGTGGTTCATGTCTGTAATCCCAACACTTTGGGAAGCTGAGGTAGGAGGATCACTTGAGCCCAGGAGTTCATGACCAGCATGGGCAACATAGTGAGACCTCATCTCTACAAAACAATAATAATGAATTAGCCAGATGTGGTGGTGTGTGCCTGTGGTCCTAGCTACTTGGAAGGCTGAGGTAGGAGGATCATTTGAGCTCAGGAGGTCGAGGCTGCAGTGAGCTGTGATTGTGCTACTGCACCCAGCCTGGGTGACAGAATGAGACCCTGTCTCAAAATGAATGAATGAATGAATGTATTTCCTTGTGGTTTATCCTTAAAGCTGTATCTATTGACCTTTTATCATAATTATTGTTTATAAGCTATAAGAACTCTTTGGTTAAAAGAAATAAAGTAAATCCATTTCACTGTATTCTGTAGTGTGTTTTGGCAAGTTGGCTAGTGACAAAGGCAAAATTAATTAATTAATTAAAAAGCATTATTACTAATAACTTGATGAAAAAGAATCTTTTATTTTCTTCCCTTTTCCCCCATGCCCAGCCAGGTTACTGAGACCAAGTACATTGCCTGCTGTCTATCATGTAATTTTCTTGTATGGGATGTATAAAAAGAGAAACAAAACAAATTCCTCCAACATTTTTACATTTTCCTCACAAAGAAAGGCTCAAATCCCTTAGTTCTGCTTTAATCATCTGCCTTATGACAAGTCCGCAGATTCACCAAATAACTGTCTCAAATTAGATTAAAATTTTAATTCCACGTTGGAAGATTGAGTCAAAATGCCTCTGGCTATTTCAGAGTCCCTTCTCGCTCTTTTCTGAAGACAGCTCCTATGACACGAATTCAAGGATCGGTGGCTGGATTAGAGAAAAAATGGAAAACGGTTGTTGCAAGGGTGTCAACTGCTTGCAATGCTGCTGGCAACCAGGTTCTGAGGTTGGTAACCAGTGCTTGGGGACTGATGTGCCTGCACTTCGGGGAAGTATCGCCAAAGGAGCCATCTCATCTGTGTTGGGATTGAGTTGCATCTAGAAGAACAGGCTCCTTGGCCAGCTTTCTTCTGTATGGAACCCTTGATAGGCCAAAGCGTGGATGGCTTTGCAGGATCTGGGCCACACATTGTTTTGTTGTTGTTGTTGTTGTTGTTGTTGTGTTTTTGTTTTTTTTTTTTTTTTTTTTTTTTTTTTGAGACAGAGTCTCATGTCTCACTCTGTTGCCCAGGCTGGAGTGCAGTGGTGCAACCTCGGCTCACTGCAACCTCTGCCTCCCAAGTTCAAGCAATTCTCCTGCCTCAGCCTCCTGAGTAGCTGGAATTATAGGCATGCAGCCACCATGCCTGGCTAATTTTCGTATTTTTAGTAGAGATGGGGTTCCACCATGTGGGCCAGGCTGGTCTTGAACTCTTGACCTCAGGTGATCTGCCCACTTCAGCCTCTCAAAGTGCTGGGCTTATAAGTGTGAGCGGCCGCGCCCAGCCCACACTTCGTATTAAAGCAACATGGTCATTGTTGAACTTCCACCAGCAGGCTGCTGACATTTTGTTGACAATCTACCCTCTTCCTTACCTACTCTCTCCCACTCAGCCTCCAAATTCTCAGGGTTACCTGTCCACACCCACTCTCCTCCTAACTTCTCTCAGGATGTCTGGGAGTGTGGCCCAAGGATAGGGAGTGATATCAGAGGGTGGAAAGAGGTTACAGACTGAACAGGGAGCCGTTTGTGGGCTAAAAGAAGTTAATGTGTGCTCACCAGACTCCCTAGGCTTTTTGAAAGCATCTGAATGTCTGTCCAATTGCAAGCTACGTCATGGAAACAGGACCGCCCTGAGGGGCTCTCCAGTATGAATGCCAGGGCTGCCAGACTCCGCAGACAAGAATAAAGGGCATCCAGTGAATTCTGAATTTCAGAGAAGCAACATTTTTTTCAGTATAAGTATGTCTCGTGTAATATTCAGGGCCTATTTTTTTCCTAGTGTATGTTCCTATGTAAATACTTGGGACATACTTTTATTTTAAAAATTCATTGTTGATTTGGAATCCAAATTTGGGCATCCTGTATTTGATTTGGTGACCCCAATCCAGACTCTGTACTCAAAAGGGAAAACACAACAAAATTAAACAAAAGCCTTGTTTGATATCTATAACAAATGGCTATGAAGAGGTAAATATATATTATATTTGTAAATAATATTTATAGGAAATACATATAACATACACATTATAATATAAATATATAATTATAAAATATATAATTTATATAATTTATAAAATATATATTTATATAATTTATATAATTATATATTTTATAATTACATTAAATCATATTCATATATTAATTTGTATCATATATTATATTAATTATATCATTTATATATTAATTTATATTATTTATATATAATTAATTTATTTATTTATATATGAATCATATTAATTTATTTTATTTAATATATGATATAAAGAATATTTAATATATAATTATATATTAATTTATATATTAATTATATATTCCTATTTAATATATTACATAATATATGTAATATATAATTATATTTAATATACATTAAATATAAATATATGTTAATTGTATTTCTATATATAATTAATTTCCAAAGTTACTCTGAATTTTTAGTGGTCCTTTAAAGTGTTCTCCATTGTCCCTCTTCAAAAATATGGAACTCCATGTGACTTTTCCAGCAGTGGGTCCCATTTACACTCACACTCCATTTCACAGAAGGTTTGCTCTTCTCAAGTTCCATGCCTTCCTCCTTGTGGCTAACGTAGAGCCTAGGGTTAGCCAGCCTGAATATCGCTTCTTCATTCCCTTGTGAACTCAGCCCATTTTCTCATTCTGTCACGACCAGTGGCCACCCAAGTAAATGAAGGCAATTAGGCAGGATGGGGACTGTGGCAAATTGTTGAGTTCAAAGCCCTAAGTGTCTTCAAATTCAGGTATATGTATATTATATGCAGCGTCCAGGTCAAACAAGTTTCAGAACCCCTGTGGCTCTAAGGCTGTCAATCTCCACCCAGCTTCTGCAGTCCACATCCTTTTGTGTTCCCATGCAATCTCATGTTTATTTTTATTGTAGTACTTGCCAGACTTGATCATATTTCATAACTGGTTAGTTTCCCTTCTTTTTTTTTTTTTTGTGGAGTGCAGTGGCATGATCTCGGCTCATCGTAACCTCTGCCTCCTGGGTTCAAGTGATTCTCCTGCCTCAGCCTCCTGAGTAACTGGGATTACAGGTATGTGTCACCACTCCCAGCTAATATTTGTATTTTTAGTAGAGATGGGATTTCACTATGTTGGCCAGGATGGTCTTGATCCCCTGACCTCGTGATCTGCCCACCTTGGCCTCCCAAAGTGCTGGGATTAGGGGCATGAGCCACCGCACCCAGCCTAGTTTCCTCCATGTTACTGTAAAGTTTTGAGGACAGGGACCCTGCCTGAGTCATCTTTGTATCCTAAGAGAGTAGGACATGCTTGCTTGGGATCTAACAGGGCCTCAACGGATGAGTGAGTAAGGAATTAGCTTATATCTGACAATCCTCCAGCAGTACCTAAGGAGAAGAGAGGCAATCTATGAGAATGTGTAATGACGAATGAAAACCACCTGAACACACAGAGCGACGCACAGGCACACGTTTTCCTGGGGTAAATGCTGTGACAGCTGCGGAAGGTCCACACCCACTGATAGGGTTTGGCTGTGTCCCCACCTAAATCTCATCTTGAATTGTAGCTCCCATAATTCCCACGTGTCATGGGAGGGGCCTGATGGGAGGTAATTGAATCATGGGAGTGGGTCTTTCCCCTGCTGTTCTCGTGATAGTAAGTCTCACGAGATCTGATGGTTTTACTAAGGGGAATTCCCCCGCACACGCGCTCTCTTGCTTGCCACAATGCAAGGTGTGACTTTGCTCTTCCTTTGCCTTCTGCCATGATTGTGAGGCCTCCCCAACCATGTGGAACTGTGAGTCCGTTAAACCTCTTTCCTTTATAAATTACCCAGTCTTGGATATGTCTTCATTAGCAGCATGAGAACTGACTAATACACCCACCTAACCACCCTCAGTAGCAGAGTTCTCCAAACACTGGCAGGCAGTATGCCATCCAAAATGGCCTTTGGAGATAGAGCAGCAGGAATTATTTTTTAATTGAAATATGTAACATTTGAATTAGTGCACGTAGACTTAAAAATAAATTGCAGAGGATTCACTGTGTTTCCTTGTGGTTTATCTTTAAATCTGTATCTAATTACCCTTTTATCATAATTATTGCTTACAAGGACTCTTTGGTTAAAAGAAATAAAGCTCAAGACTGGACATGTAGTTTGAAGAATAAACTCTGGACTCCGTCCATTTCCATGACTGCTTCAACCCTAGAATAGGGGGAGGTATGAAGGAACCATATGGGGTCTCCATACTTAATAGACCCCAGCTTTCATATATGCTTGTGTGTGCATGTACACATGAAAGCATCCTTACTCTGAACCAAGAGAAGAATAAGAAATGCTCCAGCTATAATATTTATTTTTCTTGGGGATAAAGAAAGGGCTGTGTGAAAATGAGCACAAACACTCACGTTCTTCTCCTCTCTTCCTACAAAAGCATCCGTAGGAATGTGTTCATCTGCGTCTCCTTGGGTCCTGGCTGTCCATCATCCTATTTTGTGTAACACTAATCTTGTTTTCTTTTTCTGTACCTTTCTTTCTTTAAGAGACAAGGTTTTACTCTGTCGCCCAAGCTGAAATTCAATGGTGTGATCATGGCTCACTGCAACCTTGAACTCCTGGGCTCTAACAGCGCACCACCACACCCAGCTAATTTTTAAATTTCCTGTACAGCTGGGATCTTGCTGTGTTGCCCAGGCTGGTCTTGAACTCCTGGTCTTAGGCAATCCTTCTGCCTCAGCCTCCCAAAGGGCTGGGATTATAGGAATGAGCCACTGCTCCTGGCCTTTTTCTGCAACTTCAGTAAGCAGTCAGAATCATATCCAGAAAAGTGTAAATTCGTTTAAATAGTTCTCATTTAAATTCATGAAAACATTTCACATTCAATTATGCAATACCTTGCTTGTTTCTATTTCCACTCTCCACAGTGGGAACTTTGGCCACCTTTTGGTGCTAATCAAGACCAAGGCACAGGTTCAGTTCTTGTTTTGGCCATTTGGATTGCATGGAGAAATTTTCTGGGTTGGGGGCCACAGGGCAAAATCTGAATATTGGTCAATCTTCTTGGAAATGCATCAGAAGGAGAGTGTGCATGACTCAGTGCTTTGGCTCTGCTGGGAAGCAGCTGAAAAGGAAAGCTGCTTTCATGGTGTTGGCGGTGGGGACCAGGCACACAGGAAAGAATGGAACACATTTTTGACCCAACTGGCTTGATATCATGTGCTCGTTCCAAGGCAGGGTATAAAATGTGCCCTCCGCAGTCTCACCCCAGAGACTGGCCCTAAGAATGTCTTTAAGTCTGGCCCCCAAACCCTTTTGTTGTGTCTTGCCTATGATTGACACTGTATGCTTCAATTTAATGACTTGATGCTTTAAATCTTCCCTTGTTCCTTAGCCTAGGGTGGAGTACACCATTCATTCATTCACACAATAATTTACCCCAACAACTAATGATTTAGCATCTCCCACATTTAGACCCAGAAGAAGATGCCTTAACAAGTGAGACAGACACAGTTCATATTGTCAGAAACCTGACATTGCAGCAGCAAGAGACAAAGAATAATTGTATGAGCCCATGCAAATTTATTCACCAGGTGGAGATAGGTGAAAAAAAGAAACACAAATCAGAGGAAGGGGATATAGAAGGAGGACAGGGTATTGTTTGGGGAAAAATACAGTGCCTGGGTTAAGTACATGGGTTCTGAAGCTAGACTGCCTAGGTTTGAATCTTGTCTCAATATCCACTAATGTGTGACTTTAGAAGAATTAACTTGCTTGTGCCTCTGTTACTACATCCATAAAATGGGGCCAATAATGATACCATTTTATTGGTTTCTTGTGAGATTTAGATGAGTAAACATACGTCAAAAAGTGAGAATCAGGTCTGGCTCTGTGTTAGCCGTTTCTCATTCTCCTTGCCCTCTGCCTACTCTGCTCAACGTGGCTGCGGACCCACAGGCCCATTTCCTACATAATCCCAATTTATCCAGAAATAATTGGTTCTTTCTTGAAATAAAATTCATTTTAGACGCCTAGGGAGGAGAGAATTATTTCTAAGATTTCCTTCCATGCCAAAAGTAGGGGAAGACAGAATTTAGCTTTGAAGATTCCTTTCGCAGATGATTTCGAAAGTAAGAAGGGAGATTTAAAATGTTGTTTAATAATTAAAAAAAAAACAAACCATGATGCTACAAAGCTACATTGTGTAAAATTGTTGATATTTACTGTTGGCCTAAAAACTCATCAATTTCACATGGTTAAAGTCGTTACACAAGCAGACATTAGGCTGGATTTCTTTTCAAACGACTGAACATCTCATGGCATCAACCTTATTTACTCACTTTTGATAAATAAATACTGACTGACCTTTCCCTGTGCTCTATGCCATGACTCACAAGTGAAGTTAGGTTCAGTGGTTTTTTGGGAAAACATCTTTTAAAAATTCGCTAAGTCTGCATGATGCATTTTTCTTAATACAATTATTTCCCATCTTTAACTTGTACTTGACTTTCATCGGGGAGCCATTAATTTATTTTCAAGTACAGATAAAATGGCCAGAAATAAAATATTACTAGTATCATTGCACATGGGAAGAAATGTTAGTATACTTTTTTTCTACTTTATAGATTAGGAATAGGGAGGGAGGGAGGGGTTGTTACATCTTTAACTTCCACTCCAAACCTTGTTATCCTAATATTTAATTCTACCTTTATTTCTTATAGTCTTTTAAAATCCTTTGTCATAAAGAAAAATTGCTTATACTAGTCTGGAGCCAATTTTTTAAGTCAGGTGATCAAGAAAATGGGATGCATGGTTTCTAGATATGTTTACATACAGCTAGATACACTAAACTAATAGATCGTTGCTTAAGGACATTTCAGTTTTTGTGTTTACACGTGTGTAAGAGATACTTCAGTGAAAGGCTGAAAACTTCCATCCCAAATCAGCTGTCTGTGGCTCTTGATCTCTGGTTCCAGGCCTTTCAGGATCTCTTTGTGTTTGTCACTGTTTCTCTGGCTTCTCCTACTCCTCAAAATTCATGATCAGAAAACCTGCAAAAGGTTAGAGACTCATGGATGGGCGGTTGGTGTGTGAGCATCTCTGAGTCAGAGTGGCAGGAAGCGTGACCAAACAATTCATTACCCATGTGCTTGGCATCTCGGGGGTCACCTGGGTTACCTGACAGCCCCTAATTAGTGGGTGTGACACATCTTTGCTTCCCCAGGCTACTGAGCTAAAGTGAAGACTTGATTCTTGCTAGAGATTGATAGAGAAAAGTGCATCCCTGGGCACAGCCTGGCTTGCAGACAGCAGAAAGCTACTCTGGAATGTCCTTCAGAAGGTCATTCAAATATTTCTGTATCTGGAAACAGTCAGTGTTTTTTATGGAAACAGAGCCAGAGCTGTGATTAAAATAGCCACGGAGCTACCTTCTGTTTCAACCAAGTCAACAATCTTAAAACCAAACAATTTTTAAAAAATAATTTTATTTTAAATTAAGATACAAATCTAGTTTCTTTAGGAATGAATTTTTCTCCCATTGGACATTTTAGATCTTTATTAAAAAGAAAGTATAGACATTCTCAAGAAAGCCTATCCTTATATTTTGAACAAATAATTGATTATTTAAAAACTTTCAGCAAGCATTTATTGAGATCTTATTGTGGGCAGAGTACCAGGTCAGGCTTAGGACAAGTTCCTCCCCGCAGTAGATGGTATGGTGAGTGGGTTTTCTTTTTGGTGTTTGTTGGGTTTAAATCTGTACAGCTGTATCTCATGTTCAACAATAATGTGCTCCTGAAAAATTGTATGTAAATTGCATTTTAAAAAATGGAGTCCATTTAGAGTAATAGTAATCAATTTGCATTTATGTGACTTTTCAGTTATTGAGTTAATGAACTCTATACTGAATGGTTAAAAGTTCCTTTGGAGTTTCTCAACTTTGGTACTACCAATATTTTGGGTTGACAAATTATTTTTTATCATAGGGGTTGTCTTGTGTACTGTAAGATGGCTAGCGGCATCCCTGGCCTCTACCAAAAATGTCTCCAGATATTGCTGAATGTCTCCTGGAGGGCAAAATCACCCCCAGATAAGAACCACGACTATAGCATAAAGTGTATAAATTTTAAAAGCGAGATTAGGTAAGAGAAATACTCTTTTAGTGTCTTAATGAGTAAAATAACTCTCAATTGCCAAAATTTTCTTTCACTGCAATTAAATAAGCATGTATTCATATTTCCTCAGTAACGAAGTTCAATGATAGCAAAATCAGTTTGTATTATACAGCATCACCCTTCAATTTCAAAAAACATTCAGTAGTTATTTGAACAAATTACGGCCATCAGTCTAGAATAATTGATCGTCTAATAAAAACAAAAACTCCCTCCATGTGTCATCAATTTTATCATTCAAATAGTCACAGCCCAACTGTAAGAAATAATGAGATTTTTAGTTCCCTACCACGCAACTTTCTGAATGGCTTGGAAAGTAGACTTACACTGGAATGAGAGTTGATAGCAAGGGTCCTGTGCATAGTCTTATTCTTTCTCTTGTCTTCCTGCATTTGACCTTTCATAACCAGAACTTCCTGATCCCTAACTCCTAAGAAAATAACATTTCTTCTTGAGATTAAATGGTGATTCCTTTGATGAATCAGAAAACTTATCAAAATTTACCGTTATGACTATGAAGAACCTAGAAACTACCTAGTCATTTGGGTAGTTTACCAAAACCCAGTAATTGCTTGCATTTCAAATTGCATTTAATTATTGGAGAACTACCACAAATTTTTCTCCTAAACGAATACTCCATTATTATGAGACACCTGGTAATGCAAGTTTTAATATGTTTACTATAGGCCATGAAGAAAGTGAACTCTGTAATACCCAGCTTGATGGAGCTAATGGCAGAAGACCAGTTAATAAAACTAACACATTCCAATTGTTTGATATAAGAGGTTGTTGGGAGTGTGACTTTTTTTTTTTTAAAAAGCCATTTAATTACATACCCTGATGTCTTCACTCAGCCATTCCCTAAAATATATTTTCCCAATTTCAGCATATACCCCTTCTCTACTCTCAATTAGCTATTGCATTGAGCCTTTGCTTCCAAGCCCCATAAGTAATAGTAACTTAATTTTCCAAGCCATAAATCAGGTAAACTTATGGTCCATAGCACGTGTTCCATTTGTTTTTAATCAGGGGCAGCCTGGTACTCAGAGGTCGGAAGCTTTAATTCAATGGGGTCCTGTGCCTTTTTGGAGGGAGAAATCTTTTGGCTTCTTAGAATTCCCTTTGTGACTGTTTTAAGTATCCTTTTGGCAAAAGTTTGAATATATAAAGTATCTCATACAGAATCTTTTAATTCACTCACCTATACACACTCCCTTTTACTTCAGCTCTAAGATTAAAAGAAACATTTAACAACATTTTTATACTCATGTATTCTCCTGATTTTATCTATTGTACTTAAGAAAAATTATACAAAAGAGACACAAGAGAAGAGAGTTAAGAGATGTTTGATTTCTGGAAATCATTTCAAGGAAATAGCTCTAACAAACAGCAACATCACTGAGATCGTTTAGGTTCCATATTGTCTTGAGAAAAAAGAAATAACCACATAAAAATGCTTAGAGTTTCTAAAAACTCAGAGCCCCTAGCACACCATTTTATGACTGAAAATCATCTTGGAGGTACTTCCTATAACCCCCTCATTTCACCCACAAAGACAGTGATACCTAGAGCGGTTATAAATCCAGATAGTGGTCACAGCCTATTACTGCCAAGCTAAAATCAGAGCTCCATTCTGCTGTTATTCTATGCCCTTTTATATTGTCCTTTTAATAAAATAATAGCTAGTAAGTATGTATTTAGTCATTTATACATCCATCTAATATAAAACATCCAAATATTTCAAAGTTTCTTATTTACCAACCTTTACCATTTCATCTAGACATATTGTAGTAAAATTTTAGAAAGAATCAAGAGAAAAATATCCAAAGCTATCAGATAAGAAAAAAAATAAAGATTACCTATAATAGAAGAGAAATCATATTGACATATGAGTCCTCATCAATATTGGACAGAAGAATACAGTAAGCACTTTAAATGCTGGAAGAAATTTAAATTTTAAAATGCTACAGGAAAATTTATTTTAGCCCGTAATTCTCTACCTAGTGCTATTATTCAAGCATGAGTTTGAAAGGAAGGTAGCTTTCTACATATGAGTAAGAAGACAAACTCCTGCAAACACTCTGAAGGTATTATAAGAAGATATGTACCAACAACAAGAAAGATGAATCCAAGAGAAACTAATGAGATAGAAGAACTAAAGGTTAGCAATGATACTAGGAAAATGTGATGTTAAGTTTAATAAGCATTCATTGAAAAAAATCTGGAACTACATTTTCAGAAGATATCAATGAGGAATTTACTGAAGGGTAAAATGGCAGTATGAAAGAGTAGAAAGATTGAAGTAGCTACATTTGTAAACCAATTTGTAGGGTAAATTTGTGGACTTTATTAACATTTAAAATGGACATTTCCTATGAACTAGCAACTCTTTTTCTCAGATGTTAGTTACCCTTAAGAAAAACATGCCTATGGCCAGGTGCGCTGGCTCATGCCTGTAATCCCAGCACTTTGGGAGGCCGAGGTGGGCGTGTCACGAGATCAAGAGGTCGAGACCAGCCTGGCCAACGTGGTGAGACCTCGCCTCTACTAAAAAAAAAAAAAAAAAAAAATACAAAAATTAGCTAGGCGTGGTGGCACATGCCTGTAGTCCCAGCTACTCAGGAGGCTGAGGCAGAAGAATCACTTGAACACAGGAGGTGAAGGTTGCAATGAGCGGAGATCTCACCACCGCACTCCAGCCTGGCGACAGAGCGAGACTCTGTCTAAAAAAAAAAGAAAATAAAAGAAAAACATGCATATTTGCACAAGGATGTAGAAAGCCCAAGGATTTCATAGCAGCAATTGTTCCTAATAGGAAAAAAAAATTTAAGCTATCTTTCAGCCAAGGAGGATAGCTAAAAAATGGGATATAGCTTGTCATTGAATCCCTAGTAGTAATTAGAAAATCAAAAAGAAAAACCAAAACAGCACAGAAAGACCTGACTCTGACCTTTGGGGTACATTTTTTTTTCACTGAAACATTCAAGTTGCATGCATGTGCCCACAGAATATATAAAGCACTGAATCTGATGTGTGTCTGTACATTAGTTTTTACACTAACTGTATTATTTTACATATGTATGTAAATACACAGAATTACATGTGGATTAGCCACTCTTTAACATTTTCCAGACCAAGTGTGTTTTTCTTTAGGGCCACCGAATGAGGCATTTGTTTATGGATTCGTTCATTTTCCTCTGATATGTATCATATATTTATTGAACATCTTTTATATGCCATGTCTTACACTGGGACCTAAAAATGCAGTTTATGCTCACCTTGAGCTTACTTTATGTTACAGGAACCAAACGATTAGCTAAAATTACAAGAGTTCACAATAGGATACATATAGGCAAACATCAAGGAAAAAAGGAGAGGAAGAAGTATCTCTATTTGAAGGATTATGGAATACTTTACAGAGCAGATGGCCAAACAGGTTGACCTTTGAAGCAGTAACACTTTGTCAATACCAGAAATGGAAGAAGAACATTCTGGAAGGAGTCATATAGCCCGTGTAATGGAATAGTGACATGGATGTTCATAGCCTGGGTGGGAACATGTAAATATTCTAATGTCTGTGAAAAGCATGTGTTTAGAATTTTTATATCTCATGTTACAGAGCAGGGCTCCCCCACCTTTTTGGCACCAGGGACTGGTTTCATGGAGGATAATTTTTCCACCATTAGGCGTTAGATTTCATAAGGAGCGCACAACTTAGATCCTTCCCATGCATGGGTCACAATAGGGTTCGTGCTCCTCTGAGAATCTAATGCTGCTGGCCTCTGATCTGACAGGAGGAGGAGCTTAGGCAGTAATGCTTACTTGCCTGCCATCATCTCCTGCTCTGCGGCCCCGGGGGGTTGGGGACCCCTGGTACAGAGAATAGGGAACCACTAAAGACAAAAGATATGAATATAATTAGATGTTTGTTTGCAGAATGGTAACTTGATAACATGAAAGACAGGGATATTAGAGGAAACTAGAACATGGCAAAGATTTCTTAAGAATCCAGGTGAAAGTGTCATGAAATTGGAGAAGAAATTGATGCAATTCACACTTCACAAGGATGAACTTGAAAAAAAAAATGTTCCCCTGTAATTTGACAGTTTTCAAGTGATTTCTCAATTTTGTTTTTTGTGTCTACTCTATCATTTTCCCTTTTGTCTGAGTTTTTTTGGAGGCTGTGGTATCCAATAGATTAAAGAAATTTTACTGTGAGAATAATGAGTGGCCCAAAAGCCTGAGAGATACAGTTGTAGATTTTGGTGGGAGGGAAGGATCACGCATACTGGGAGCAAATGCCAGCTTGAATAAGATGCTTTCCAGGTTTCCAGAGCCCAGCGGTCTCTAACCCCAGTTGTAACAGCATCCAGGGAATAACCTCCCCGCCACACACACAGATGCCGTAGACACAGGATGGGGACTCCTGTAACTGGTTATATTTGGCTTCCAAGGTCTCACTGCAAGTTGGCAGAGGCTGTGTCACACACATAGAAAGACGTGTCTGTGGCATGATCCTCTCCAAAGTCCTGGTCTCAATGCGGGTGGTGGTGGTGGCTCAGTGGAGGACTTACAGGGAGCTCTGGAGTCACAAGGAGGAAGCTTTGAAGGGGGCTGAGGTTTAGTTTGTGTTAACACCCTCAGTTTTGGCTACTGTGGTTACTTTACTAAACCTCAAAAGGGTGAATTAGAAGGCTGGAAATAGTATAAGAAGAGACCTCCTGGAGACGTAGCTTCCCATTCCTCGCCTGTACGCGCAGACCCTGATCTGGATGTGTTGAATTTCTTTTGTGCAGTCCCAACTTCTGGTCTATGTTGTGCCTGAACGACAGGGAAAACATAAAAATAAAGCTATTCTTTATTATAGAGAATCAGCTGAATGCCTTATGACCTTTTAACATAGGCCAAACAATTTATTTTAAAAGGTCAGTTATTGGTGCTGTGTGTGTTTTGTTTCTGCACCCCAGGAAGCTCGCTCCCCTCTGGTTGTCTTCCTTTGCAGGGGAAGAGGGGGAGCCCCATATGTGTGTCCATGTGACGCCTCTGCAAGGATATGTTCCCTTTGCATGTGGCTTTATGTCAACACATTGGCCCGACACTAGGGATGATGCCAGGATCCAGATGGGTGGCAGGGAGAAACAGCTGACAGGGCAGTCATCCCACCCACTTAGAACTCACTTTTGTGGCCTGGCGCGGTGGCTGACGCCTATAATCCCAGCACTTTGGGAGGCCGAGGTGGGTGGATCACAAGGTCAGGAGATAAAGACGATCCTGGCCAACATGGTGAAACCCCATCTCTACTCAAATACAAAAAATTAGCCGGGCTTGGTGGTGCACGCCTGTAGTCCCAGCTACTCAGGATGCTGAGGCAGGGGAATCATTTGAACCCGGGAGGTGGAGGTTTCATTGAGCTGAGATTGCACCATTGCACTCCAGGATGGTAACAGAGCAAGACTCTGTCTCAAACAAACACACAAAAAAACTCACTTTCCCATGACTCCTTGATCCTCTGCTGTCAAACGCACTAACACACTACTTCCTTCCTTCCTTCCTTTCTCTTCCTACTTCCATTTTTGCCTCCATTTTTTGCATTTCCTGTTGCTTTTTTTTTTTTTTTTTTTTTTTTTTAGACGGAGTCTCGCTGTGCTCCCAGGCTGGAGTGCAGTGGCGTGATCTCGGCTCACTGCAAGCTCCGCCTCCCGGGTTCACGCCATTCTCCCGCCTCAGCCTCCCAAGTAGCTGAGACTACAGGCGCCCGCCACCACGCCCGGCTAGTTTTTTGTATTTTTAGTAGAGACGGGGTTTCACCATGTTAGCCAGGATAGTCTCGATCTCCTGACCTCGTGATCCACCCGCCTCGGCCTCCCAAAGTGCTGGGATTACAGGCTTGAGCCACCGCGCCCGGCCAACTTTTTTTTTTTTTTTTTACTTTCCTCTTTCCTGCCTTCCCCTGTCCTCTTAGTGTAGACACTGAAAGAGTATGAATGACCTGAGTAGTGCATCGATTTCTGTTGCTTACCTGTGTGTGGGTTTTAAAAAGAATGTGAGTTAAAGCGTGTGTGTGTGTGTATGTGCACGCATGTGTACAAGAAAGAGAGATCATAAGAGTGTGAGTGCTTCTGAGAGATGTTAAGTGGCAAAAAAAATATACTATTAGAAACAGCCTGGGCGCGGTGGCTCATGCCTATAATCCTAGAACTTTGGGAGGCTGCGGTGGGCAGATCACAAGGTCAGGAGATCGAGACCATCCTTGCTAACACAGTGAAACCCGTCTCCACTAAAAATACAAAAAATTAGCCGGGCGTAGTGGCATACTACTGTAGTCCCAGCTACTCGGGAGGCTGAGGCAGGAGAGTTGCTTGAACCCAGGAGGCGGAGGTTGCAGTGAGCCGAGTTTGGCGCCACTGCACTCCTGGGCGACAGAGCGAGACTCCATCTTAAAAAAAAAAAAAGAAAAGAAAAGAAAACAAAAGGGAAATGGTCCTATTGGCAGTTCCACCTTCCAAGGGTGCTCATATTATTTACGTTGGGGAGATAACATTTCCATATCATTCCTCTTTGCTTACAAAGACTGCTGGGGAAGTTTGGCCAACCTAAGAATTTGACCATGGTAGAAAGTAACACCACCTTTGTTTTCTAGAACAACCTTAGTGAGTGTTGGGACAGCTAAAGTGGGCCAGGTGCCTTTGAAGTAGGGGATGGAGGGCTGCAGTGTTTTGCAGAAGAAATGAATGGCCAGCCATGAAGAAGAGGAAGCTGCAGGCTGGCCATGAGAAAAAGAAGGAAGTCAAAATCAGAGGCACAAGGCAAAGAGACAGCCAGTGAGAAACTTCCGAATGTGGATCGGCCAATGGAATTATTTTTGGTTTTGTTTTTGAGATGGAGTCTTGCTCTGTTGTCCAGGCTGGAGTGCAGTGGCGTGATCCCGACTCACTGCAACCTCTGCTTCCCAGGTTCAAGTGATTCTCCTGCCTCAGCCTCCCGAGTAGCTGGAACTATAGGAGTGCACCACCATGCCCAGCTAATTTTTGTATTTTTAGTAAAGATAGGGTTTCACTATGTTGGCCAGGCTAGTCTTGAACTCCTGGCCTCAAGTGATCTGCCCGTCTCAGACTCCCAAAGTGCTGGGATTACAGGCATGAGCCACTGCACCCCACCACCCCGCCCCTGACAGCCAGTGGAATTTTAATGAAGTGAAGTGCTCAGTGGGTTACTCTGATACCCTGTGATGAAACTACTTTATTTCTCTGTTGCAAACTTGTTTAACTTCAAACTTCTGTATGCACTGATCATACAGAACTGGCTCCAGATAGTGGTAGTTGGAGAAAGTCAAGTCAAGAGGTTCTAGGTTTATATTGGGCGGGGACAGGAGAACACCCATATGAGACGTAAATGAAATGGAACATTCTGCAAGATCAGGAACTTGGAGAAAGAAGTGACTATGAGAAGCTTAAGTTCCTTTAGAAAGCCCACATATTTTAGGAAGGAGGTCCCTTGCCTGTCTCTGAAGGTAGGGTATCAAGGCAACTTATGTAGATACTCATAGAAAAGTTGGCTTTACACCTTTGTCACAGTTGACAAAGCTGAAGGACTTGGGAGATCTGAGAGTCTAAGGCATAAGTCTCTCTCTCTCTCTCTCTCTCTCTCTCACACACACACACACACACACACACACACACTCATAAACACATTCTTATTAAACAACTGACCTGATATTGATGGGGAGTCTTATTCACTGTTGCCAAATAAGTTGATTCCTGCTGCTACTCAACCAGAAATGCTGATATGTACAGAGTTGCAGAGTTAAGAGATGACTCCACTGGACACTAAGGACTGGTAGTAGAGACTGCCCTCTAGGACTTCAGATTTAGGGTTATATTTGACTGCATTGGTTGTTTTCTCTGTTCCTGGCATCTTAGTAAGACGTGTCTCTTTCCATCGGATTTTCAGGGTAGTTCCTGCTACATGTCTTAATGTATGTTACAGATCCCTCAAAGCAAATGTGATTCAATCTAACTATTTGGGGGGCTTGAAAACTAGAGGAAAGAGGTTAAATTGTTTTTCTAGATTTCCTTATATAGTTTTTTGTTTTGTTTTTGTTTTTGTTTTACCATAATAGTAACAAAGTGAATGAGAATTTAGTAAAGAGAAGCCACTATCAGATCCCTCTGCCCACTTCCAACTTCCTAACCTTTTGCATGCCTGAATCTTATAGATGGATGAAGTTTTGTGTTTGCTGTACTGACCTGAAGTGAGGAACAACCACATACATCTTTGTCTTCACTCTGTCCAGCTCTCAACTGCATTGTTCCCTCACCTCTTCCTGCAAAGTGCCATTATTTCTACACCTTAAGAATGAAAGAGTGAAGAAAGAATGACAAGATGTTCTTGTTTATCAGGAGATGGGGGTGAGCTGAGCTTTCCATAAGGTCCTGAATGGATGAGAAGGACCCAAAACATATGGAAAATATGGAGAATAGTGTATAAGTAATAAAAATAAAAATAAAATAAATAAAATAAATTGGGAATGCCAGTTTCTGGTAATGATTTGTTTTCACAGTAACTGAGAGCTCCCATAAACCTGCAATTAATCACACATTTATGGTGAGGGTAAGCTGGGAGAATTAGGGGGCTCGTTGGGACTTGGGTTATTAGTGCAGCTGCTTTTCATTGATGAGATCTGAGTTCAAATCTCAACCAATGTTACAAATGAAAATGTCATTTTGAAAGTTAATTAGCTCCATGCAATAAATACTGGTTGCTTGATTGATGTACCTAAAAATTCGTTACCCAGAAAAAAAAATTATATATATATGTGTGTGTGTGTGTGTGTGTGTATATATATATATATATATAGCCTGTTAAGAGAGTCAAGTCAGTCAAAAAGTCAGACATTATTTAAACAATTTGCTTTTCTTAATAGTTCAACCACCTGCAAGTAAATAGAATTTATTAAAAGAAGGTGGAGCTTCTAGTAGTCAGAGCATGTGAAAGAATGTCTGAACATAGTAAGAACTGTAGAATTTTAGAACTAGAAATAAAATCTTTAAAAGCCATCTAATCTAATCCTTGGGTTTTTTTTTTTTTTTTTTTTTTTTTAATAGAAGAAAGAATAAAAACGGGAGGTTAAGTGACTTGCTTAGGTCACACAGTTAACTATTGGGGAAGCAAGGCTGGACTCCAGGTGTCCTGGCAACGCTATGTTCTCTCTGTATTAGTCTTACGGGCTCTGAATGTCATCCTCCCTTCCCTGCTCTGGGAGCTTAGCCTCTCTCCATGGCTCATCCACATGGCCTTTTCTTCAGTGTGTTCTGTGCCTCAGAAGGTTCTGTCTTCTCATTACCAAAAATAAAATAAAATAAAATAAAAATGCAAAACTTAACTTCTCTGCACTTTTTTTTAAAAAGAAGCTTCCATCGGAGTTGTCATCTCTGCTCTCCCAGGTAGAAATACATTAGCAACACACACAACTGTGTTGCCTTTTATATCAGACATGCTAAAATTGAATTCAGAACTCAGTGGGAGAATTAGGAGCCTCCTACACGAATCTAATAAAATTAGAGAAGTAAGAGAGCAGACGGCGATTCCACCTGAACCAATACTCTGTAAGGACTTTTTTCCAAACCAGTGAAAAAGTCAGCCATGGAGAAGTCCTTGGTCACTTTATTTACCTGTTTACAATTTAAACTGCTCTTGATCTTGAGATGCCTTCTATGTAGCATTTCATTGGGTGGCAACATAGCTTGACTAAAGACTGTTTAAGGTGATTCTGGTGAACAGTCAGGAAGAAAAGGGGAGGTATGGAGGAAGGCTCTATCATCTTAGACAATACATCTGTCACCATGCATGGGATGCTGGTAGAAACGTGGACAGTAAAGGCCATTCTGGGGAGATCTCAGACGGAAATGAAGAATGTGTTTTTGGAAGCTGGAGGAAAGGCGATTTTCTTTGTGGTAAGTTTCTCTCATAGGTAGAGAAACATTAGAAACCCACAGAACTGTGTTCCCTTTACATCAGACATTCTAAAATTGAATTCAGAAATTAGTGGGAGAATTAGGGGACTCCTGTGTGAATTGGATACAATTAGAAAAGAGAGCAGACAGCTATTCCACCTGTCCCATAAAGTGGTTATAGGTGTCAACAGATTTGGCTGAATTGTATTCTCATGTTTTGTGGAAGGTAAAACTTGCAAGTGATAGAACTGGGTATTGAGCTGAGGAGATTCCTAAGCAAAGTATTGGATTGGCTTTGTTTCTCCTTACAGCTTAGAGGAAAATGTGAGAGGAGGGAGATACATTGAAAGCACTGTTAGGCAAAAAGGAACCAGTACTTGAAATTTTGGAAAATTTTCAGCCTATGTTGCAGAAAACAATAGAGTATGTTCTGAAGAGAGCAGTAAGGGTGTGGCTGAATAACCATTTGATAAGGATATTAGCATGGGTGTGACCCACAGGTCTAAGCAGCCATTGCAGCAGAAGCCAGAAACAGATGCAATCATAACAGCAGAGAAACTCCAGTTGGAACTAAAAAGGACAGAGAAAGTAGAACAGAATAAAGGGAGACGGTCAGACTTCTGAGATTCTACAAGACAGGTCCATAGAGCTATCTGGCTTTGAACATACATTGTCCTTCAAGAAAAGGGAAGAATGACCTTTAAGGCAATTCAGTGGAAACCATAGAGCTTCCGCTGCCCCCACAGGCCTGGGGGTAAGTCTGATTCCTCCTTGACTTCAGTGGGCCAGGTGTGGGGTTGAGGCCTCCTTGCAGAGCCAAAGGGGGTGGCCGTTCTATGGAGCCAGTGGGGTGACACTGTCACTCCAGTGGTACTGGAGGGCAGAGCATAGAACCAAAGAGGATTATTCTCAAGCCTCAAGATCTAATGAAATTTGCCTTGTCACGTTTTGAACTTTTCTTGAGTCCCATCACCCCTTTATTTCTTCTGACTTCTTCCTTTTGGAATGGAAACGTCTATTCTATTCCTGTCCACTACTAGATTTTGGAAGCACGTAACTTGTTGGTTTCACAAGTTCACAGCTGGAGAGGAATTTTGTTTGCCCCAGGATAAATCATACCTTGCATATTTGCTTCAGATGACATTTATTTATTTTTTGAGATGGTGTCTCACTCTGTCACCCAGGCTGGAGTGCAGTGGCATAATCTCGTCTAATTGCAAACTCTGACTCCTAGGTTCAAGCGATTCTTCTGCCTCAGACTCCTCAGTCTCCTGGTCCAGGTACAAATGTGTAAAGGGAGAAAACAAAGGTATGATTATTTGTGGATGAGGTGAATATTTAGGTAAACATGATTCAATTAAAAATTGAAACAAAAATATGGGGAGAATTCATTTTAAATATACAGAATTAATTGTCCTTCTGTCTGTATTGCAATAATGTTTTTAGAAAGCAATAATAATGGAGGGAAAACATGATCTCATTGGAAATCTGTATTTTATTCAACTAGTTTTTTTCCCTTCAGAATCAATATACCTATACACCAAAGACACATCCTGTTGATTTGAGAAGACACTCATTATTTCATATATTCTTTAATTTACTCAAGAAACATTGTTGAGTGTGACTACTGTTCAGCTACTATCATTCGGCACTAGGGAAACCATGGCAAATTCCTGTCATCTTGATATAAGTATTAAATACAATGTGCTATCAGAGCATAAGAGAGGACATAAACTAGTCTTGTAGGTTAGGGTCACTTGATCCAAATGAAGTGTAGGGGTTATTTAAATCCATAGAGGTAAGAATAAAGGAAAAGGTACGTGTAAAGTCTTTGAGGCACAGAGGAGCCTGATACTCTGGAAGAAATGAAGGCAGGTGGAGCTAGAGTTTAGAAAGCGAGAAGGAAAGTAGCCTCAGAATGTCATTGGAGAGAGAGGAAGAGACCAGGTCGACAGGGCAGAGTAGACTCCCGTAGCAATTAAGGGTTGCATCTTGACGACATCGAGAAGCAACCCAAGGTTTTGAGTAGAAACAAGAGAGAGCAAGGAAGTGATTTAGAGACTTTTGGGAGAGAGAATCTTTGACGCCTGGCCATTGCTGAGGGGGTTGAATGGTGGTGCCATTTTCTGAGATAATGAACCCTGAGTGGGGGCTAGAATGGGAGGGTGGCCTGAAGCAGGAACAGGTCCCCAGGTAAATGTCGGTACCACTGTGGTTGAGAGAGAACATTCCCTTGGCTCTGACCACCCAGGTTCAAACCCATCTCAACCCCTTTGCATGAATATCTTCAACATCCAAATGGTTTTGGGGTTCTTCATTTGTAAAATGGAGATGATAATAACAGGACCTGGCTTGTGATGATTCTCTGAAATTACTCCTCTAGTGCTGAGCGGAATGTCTACTAATGTGACTGTCATCTTGTAGGTGTTCCTGGGGAGCATGGTTCACTGTGTTTAGACATATTTATTCCAAAATGGCTGCAAACTTCCTGGAGGGGACATTTAAAAGGCATTTGGTGGCCGGGCGTGGTGGCTCACACCTGTAATCCCAGCACTTTGGGAGGCCAAGGTGGGCAGATCACCTGAGGTCAGGAGTTCAAGACCAGCCTGGCCAACATGGAGAAACCCCATCTCTACTAAAAATACAAAATTAGCCAGGTGTGGTGGTGCATGACTATAATCCCAGCTACTCGGGAGGCTGAGGTAGGAGAATTGCTTGAACCTGGGAGGCCGAAGGTTGCCCAGCTAATTTTTGTATTTTTCATAGAGACAGGGTTTCACCATGTTGGCCAGGCTGGTCTTGAACACCTACCCTCAAGTGATCCACCTTGGGCTTCCGAAGTCCTGGGATTACAGGCATGAACCACAGTGCCTGGCCAGATATGTAGATGAAACTTTGGTCTTTAGACTTTAGACTTAATGCAGGAATGAAGTAAAACTTTGGGGGCTGTTGTGTTAGAATGAATATATTTTGTATGTGAGAAAGACATGGATTTTGAGGGCCTGGGGCAGAATATTATAGATTGAACATTTCTGTTCTCCCCTAAATTCACATGCTGAAACCCTAAGTCCCAGTGTGGCGATATTTGGAGATGGGGCCACCAAGGAAGTAATTAAGGTTATATGAGATCATGGTGGTGAGCCCTGATCTGATAGAACCGGTGTTCTTATGATAAGAGACAGCAGATCTCTCTCTCTATCTCTCTGTCTCTGTCTCTGAAAGAGAAATGAGAAAGGTTATTGTGAAGACAGCAATAAGGAGGCCATCTGCAAACCGGGAAGAGAGCCCTCACCAGAAACCAAATTAACAGAACCTTGATCTTGGACTTCTAACCTCCAGAACTATGAGAAAACAAATTTCTGTTGTTTGACCAATTCTTCTGCCTTCCCTTTCTACTGGTAAGGATTTATGTGATTAGATTGGGCCTACCTAAATAATGCAGGATATTCTTCCTATTTTAAGGTCCATAAGATTAATTCTATTTGCTGTGTTTCTTTTTCCATGTAATGAAACACATTCAGCAGTTTCAGGTATTAGGGTGAGGATATTTCTGCGAGGTTATTACCCTGCCCACCACAGAGATAAATATCCATTAAAATTTTACTTTTTATGTTTAGCAATTATTTATAAAATATTTAATATTGCACGTAGTTCTGCTCAATTACAGACTACTAATAACTACAAACATAACTCAGTCCGAAAAATATTTATGGTCACAGGAAATAAAACGTTCACATTTCTATTTAAAATTTCAAATTAAGTACTTTTTTTGGTTGTTGTAGACAAGCATCCAACGATAATACAATTGTAGAAGCATAAAATATATTAGGATAAAAATATAGAAAGAGGGATAAAATATAAACTGAAAGAGAAAACAAAACTAAGTTTCCAAATCCTAAAGAAGAGGCTTTCATACATGAGGATGGCTGTCAAATAATAATTAGATTTACATAACACTAAAAAACTAAAAGAGAGTTGTATTTTTAAATGCCAATATTTAAAATATTGCAGCACTTTAAAGTTAAGAAAAATAATATTGAAATATGACAGCATTTATAATTTGAAAGCATTTATAATTTCAGAAAGTTATTTTATTGGTAAATGAGCAAAGAATTGTAAAATTATTGCTTTAGAGCACATATTTTCTTTCATCTTTACTAACCCTTAATAGATTTTCATTAAAAATTTTTTTTGCCAGTTTGACAGGCAACTATTATGTGATGCTGACTCAGTTTGTAGTTTTTGTTATTTACCTGATCATATGCTTTATCTACTTTTCAATCAGATTGTTTCTTACTTTTTATGTTGTCCTTTTAAAATGTACATATTTTTTATGTAAATGTTTAAAATGTCAATGCCTTCAAATATATCTGTACTTTCTTTGATGGCTTTTGCTTTTTGTTTCCGTTTTACAAATACTTTTCTTATCCTAAAGTAATATTTTAACACTTCCATTTGTTTTTGCTTTCTTTTTTGAGATGGGGTCTCGCTCGTCACCCAGGCTGGGGTACAGTGGCGCAATCTCTGCTCACTGCAACGTCCACCTCCCGGTTCAAGCAATTCTCCTGCCTCAGCTTCTTGAGTAGCCGAGATTACAGGCAGCTGCCACCAAGCCCAGCTAATTTTTGTATTTTTAATAGAGACGGGGTTTCACCATCTTGGCGAGGCTGGTCACACTTCCATTTGTTTTAATGTTTAAACATTCAATCCTTTTAAATTTACATGTTCAGGTTGTGGGAAGAATCTTACTGTGTTTTCTATCCCTAATGACTAGTCAGTTATACCACAAACCATTTATTTAGTAATCTACCCTTTCTCACTGTTTAAAATACTTTGAATACCACGTATATTCTGATTTCCAGATGCATACTTCCAGCCCAAGTCTCTTTCCAGAGATCCAGGCCTTAATAGCTAAATGTCTGTCTGTCTCCATCTTTCTTTCTTTCTTTCTCTCTCTCTCTCTCTCTCTTTCTTTCTTTCTTTCTTTCTTTCTTTCTTTCTTTCTTTCTTTCTNGGTTTCCCTTTCTTTCTTTCTTTCTTTCTTTCTTTCTTTCTTTCTTTCTTTCTTTCTTTCTTTCTTTCTTTCTTTCTTCTTTCTCTCTCTCTCTTTCTCTTTCTTTCTTTCTTTTCTTTCTCTCTCTTTCTTTCTTTCTTCTCTCTCTCCTTCCTTCCTTCCTTCCTTCCTTCCTTCCTTCCTTCCTTCCTTCTTTTTCTTTTCTTTTTTTTTTTTTCTTTTTTGAGATGGAATTTTGCTCTTATTGCCCAGGCTGGAGTGCAGTGGCGTGATTTCTGCTCACTGCAACCTTCGGCCTCCCGGGTTCAAGCAATTCTCCTACCTCAGCCTCCCGAGTAGCTGGGATTATAGTCATGCACCACCACACCTGGCTAATTTTGTATTTTTAGTAGAGATGGGGTTTCTCCATGTTGGCCAGGCTGGTCTTGAACTCCTGACCTCAGGTGATCTGCCCACCTTGGCCTCCCAAAGTGCTGGGATTACAGGTGTGAGCCACCACGCCCGGCCACCAAATGCCTTTTAAATGTCCCCTCCAGGAAGTTTGCAGCCATTTTGGAATAAATATGTCTAAACACAGTGAACCATGCTCCCCAGGAACACCTACAAGATGACAGTCACATTAGTAGACATTCCGCTCAGCACTAGAGGAGTAATTTCAGAGAATCATCACAAGCCAGGTCCTGTTATTATCATCTCCATTTTACAAATGAAGAACCCCAAAACCATTTGGATGTTGAAGATATTCATGCAAAGGGGTTGAGATGGGTTTGAACCTGGGTGGTCAGAGCCAAGGGAATGTTCTCTCTCAACCACAGTGGTACCGACATTTACCTGGGGACCTGTTCCTGCTTCAGGCCACCCTCCCATTCTAGCCCCCACTCAGGGTTCATTATCTCAGAAAATGGCACCACCATTCAACCCCCTCAAGCAATGGCCAGGCGTCAAAGATTCTCTCTCCCAAAAGTCTCTAAATCACTTCCTTGCTCTCTCTTGTTTCTACTCAAAACCTTGGGTTGCTTCTCGATGTCGTCAAGATGCAACCCTTAATTGCTACGGGAGTCTACTCTGCCCTGTCGACCTGGCCTCTTCCTCTCTCTCCAATGACATTCTGAGGCTACTTTCCTTCTCGCTTTCTAAACTCTAGCTCCACCTGCCTTCATTTCTTCCAGAGTATCAGGCTCCTCTGTGCCTCAAAGACTTTACACGTACCTTTTCCTTTATTCTTACCTCTATGGATTTAAATAACCCCTACACTTCATTTGGATCAAGTGACCCTAACCTACAAGACTAGTTTATGTCCTCTCTTATGCTCTGATAGCACATTGTATTTAATACTTATATCAAGATGACAGGAATTTGCCATGGTTTCCCTAGTGCCGAATGATAGTAGCTGAACAGTAGTCACACTCAACAATGTTTCTTGAGTAAATTAAAGAATATATGAAATAATGAGTGTCTTCTCAAATCAACAGGATGTGTCTTTGGTGTATAGGTATATTGATTCTGAAGGGAAAAAAACTAGTTGAATAAAATACAGATTTCCAATGAGATCATGTTTTCCCTCCATTATTATTGCTTTCTAAAAACATTATTGCAATACAGACAGAAGGACAATTAATTCTATATATTTAAAATGAATTCTCCCCATATTTTTGTTTCAATTTTTAATTGAATCATGTTTACATAAATAATCACCTCATCCACAAATAATCATACCTTTGTTTTCTCCTTTTACACATTTGTACCTTTTATTTATCTATAACTTCCATATGATGTTAAATAATAGTGACACCCTTTTCTTATTTCCAGCCTTCATGAACGTTTTTCTAGCCAATCTGGATGGTGTTAGGTATTGGTTTGGGGACGTCATTCTTCAAGCTGAGTAAATGTCCACCTATTTCTAAATTACTTTTAAAAAAACAAGATGTAATGTATTAGTTCATTCTCATGCTGCTAATAAAGACATACACGAGACTGGGTAATTTATAAAGGAAAGAGGTTCACTGGACTCACAGTTTCACATGGCTGGGGAGGCCTCACGATCATAGTGGAAGATGAAGAAATAACACAGGGACTTTTTACATGGTGGCAGAGAAGAGAACTTGTGCAAGGGAACACCCATTTATAAAATCATCAGATCTCCTGAGACTTATTCACTACCATGAGAACAGTGTGGGGGAAACTGCCCCCATGATTCAGTTATCTCTGCCTGGCCCCATGAGGGATTATTACAATTCAGGGTGAGTTCTGGGTGGGGACACAGCCAAACTATACCATGTAATACTGACATTTATGAAGTATCTTTTAGAAATCTCTCAAGATTACTCTTTTTTTTAGCTTGTTTTTTAAATGTATGCACTTGATGAACACTTTAACAAACAACCTAACCTTAAACCATCTTTATGTTTTCTGAATAACCCCTTACTGTTACATAAATATTTTAAAACAGTCACGTTCGACTGTAGCTTAAATTTCCTTTCAGGGACTGATTCGATGTCTTGACTGAAAATATTGGAAGAAAAGTATTAACTTTCCGTAAAGGGAAATCTTTACTGTTGTCTCTTAAAATCACTCCCTGTTGGCAAAAGCACATTCCCAGCCCTTCTTCCTTCACTCTAATTTGTTTACATATAGGCTTGAAGAGATTTCTCAAATTTTGTATTCATACTAAAATGAATTCTTTCAATGAAAATGTTTTAAAAAATTACCTTCCAGGTTTCAGGTGAGACTCATAATACCTGATTTGAGGTCTGTGTGAGTTGTTCACCTCAACTGGGAAGAGGTTTCCCTTTGTGTAGAAAATCATCTCCCCCAGTTTCTGCATGCTGGGAACTCTACCTGATGGTGTGATGTGTTTTTCTGTTCTGTGGTGTTGCTACCAACAATCCTTTTTTTGAAGAATGAGCTAAGTAGTTTCCAGAGTAGCTATGGCAAATGGACAATCTCAGAAGTTTGTACCTTGAGAGAAATAAGGCTTTGCTTAAAAGAAACGAGGCTACTGATTTGAATGGAAATTCAAAGTAAACTCAGGATACCTGAAACTGTATTATTTTCATGCTATACATGCTGTCTAATATCACACAAGTCGTCTAGATCATTTGTCTCCCTCATTCAGATTCCTGATCACGACACATTTCCTGAGTAATTGCTTTCTACTCAGTTTACTCCCATAGCGTTAGATATCATTAGGAACTCTATCTTAGAAATTATTCTGCTCAATCTTAAATACGCCTAAACCTCACCAGTCCTCTCCCTTCCCAGTGTCACTGCATTAGTCCAGGCCAGCATCATTTTTCCCTTGGATTATTGTAATTGCATCTATTCTGCCTTAACTGCCTGAAGTCTCTTTCCTTTCCCTGCTCCCCTTACAATTTATTTTCTACATTGCTTGAATAATCTTTCTTAAATGCATGCCTGAGCATGTCATTCCCTGCTTGAAATCCTTCAATTATTCTCAATTGCATTCATAATACAATCCAAGTTCTTTAGCAACAGTCACTTTAAATCCTTTCTGGAACAAGGTGGGACGTATATACAACCATGGACACATGCTTCCCTGAGCCGCTTAGCAGGACATCTAAGGAAGACCCTTTGGATGCTGGCCTCTTCCTCTTTGGCTTTACCCTTCGCCGTTTCACCTCTCACCCACACACGCTGCAGGCCCCCGCTCTGCCTGCCTTCCTGTGGATAGATTATGCTGCTGCTCCCTCTGTGTGGAATTCACCCTCCTCCATCTTTCAAGCCTTAGCTTATCCTTAGCAGGATATAGTCCACACTGCGGAGCCTTTCCTGAGAGTGGGTTTGAGACCCTCTTCTATACTCACCTAGCATTCTGCACATTTTTCTGTTAAGCACTAACCCTATTCTTGTTCGTTTGCTTGTCAATGACCAGATTGTGCATTTATTGAAAATGGGAACCAGCAGAGCATTTAGGGTTTGTTAGACACCCCAATCACATAGACAGTTGTCTTATTTATTTTAAAATACCGTATCAAATGTTTCAGATCGTGAAAAAAAATAAAATGCCATATCATTTATTCCAGGCTGTGGCTCATCTACAATAAATCAGACGCTACTTCTCAGAGACTCCGGCATAAAACCATATAGACTAATTTAGCCCAGCCCAGCCTTCCAGTCCAGGAACACTTCCTCTGATCTGTGGGCTGGTGGCCATCCCGCGTTTGCATGATGCCATGGCCTGAAGCTACTACATGTTACCATTCCTAGAGGGACTGCGGTGACTTTTCATTGACTCTACTCAGTTGTTTGCTGAAAGTAGCTTGGGGTATGGGTAATCTAGGGCTTTTGCTGTTCCGGAAGTGTTGACCATGGACTTTTCCCTATGTCAGAGTAGTCTGCAAACTTGTGAAATGGTTAAAATAGGTCTTGGGCAATTGTTTAGTTCTTCTTTTAGTTTTCTTGATGTGGTTTTTTTTCTCCTCCCAAGATCTCCGGTGCCCTAAGCTGCCCCAATTTCTTTACTCTCACTTAACGTCCTACCACTTGGTCACTGCATGGGGTTTATTTTTTTGCTTCCGGTAAAAATTGTCCTTTATTTCCTTGGAAATATTTAGAACAGGATAATTCATAGCAAGTAGTTGATGATTAATAAAGATTTAATGATTTGTCTTTGTGCTTTTTGCATGTTGGTCGATTTTTTTTTTTTTTTTTACTTTAACCTCCCCCAAAAAACCTTGCAATGGATTTTCAGACAGCAAAAATGGACTAAGGGTGATTTTATAGGTGATAAGACCAAGACAGGTTATACTTCTCAGCTTCCCTATTAAACCTGTCACCTAGATTTTCATGTATTCTACGTAAGTATTGATTTGTTACACAGAAGAAACAATTCAATGTAGAGCATCTCATAGAGCAAGTTCAAGCCTACTGTAAACTGGTGGCTATATGCCAGGGTCTAATCTAGTGGAAGAAGCCTGGCAAAGAAGTATTTGAGGAGTAGGGACATTCAGGTAGTAGGTAGATACTGCCTGGCTGTCAGGGGATCCCTCCAGGATCCAGTCTAGGACCCATCCGTGATAATGACTTAGAGTGGAAAAGGAGTCCACTCTAAGCTCCTGTAATAACTCTAACTTGGAAACAACAGAAATGTTCCTCAGTGGGTAAATGGGTAAACATTTAACCCACTCTAAGGAGCCATATACAACAGAGAGGCTGTTAAAGATCTCAGAGGAGGTTTTGCATTTTAGCTGTCTGTTGATTCAGATGGCAAGACTCATCTTTAAGGACAATTTAAACATTTTCCCTTTATAGATGTTTTACAGTCTGCCCCTTGGATTCTCTGTACGGTGTCTTCAGTGTAGCTAGTTATGAAGTGATTTTCCACACTGATAGGAGCTCAGGCAAAGCTTCCTTTTCTGGTTGCCAAGACCCTGAAGGCTCAGCTACATCCTATTGTCTCTCTTCTTTAGAATGGTTGAGGGAGAGGCTTCATAGAATCCTCTGGCTGGGTTGGGACAGCAAGACTCATTCCTGGGCCTTTGTTTCAGCTTGAAATACACCACAAATTAATTGGGTTGATGCAGGTAATTAAGACAGTCACTTGGATTGTGTGCCTTTCCTCTGAAAAATTTCCTTAAGTTGCCAGATCTAAGCTTGGTGTATTGAAATGTTAATGATTCATGGCGTTTAAAAGAAAAATTTTTCCTTTGAATGGGATTCAGGGCTAAGAAAGTGTTCAGACTGATTAGCACCTGTGCTGTAGACTTACATACTTCTCCCTATAATTGTACATCATTTGCCATAACATATGTCTCAAGGAGTTCAATGCCAAACTTTCTGTAGATTCCTGCTGTTATAATGACAAGATTTCTGTTCTCTCCTCTCAAATGGTCTTGTAGCAAAGAGAGAAATATTCTGGGATACTTTCTAGATCTGCAGTCAGAGAAGACTCAGCTTTGCATACAAACATGGTTTGAGTAAACACAGGCAACCAATAGTCAGTCAGTTGGAAAAGGAGTCACCAGTAAAGAGGGTAGGCTAATCCAAGTCCTTTAGCATTCTCTGCTGGTAGTTAGCATTCTTCAGCCTGATCATGTTTGTGCTTATAGGTCTAATAACTTACGATATTGTCCCTTCTTCTACTAAGAAGGACCAATGGTATTTCTGGTCTTCCTTGGTCACCCATCTTCTGTGTTTTGCATTTTAACTCCTCTTTGATATGAATGCTTCATCTCTGATTCTAATTTTGATGCCTCTGATCATGAGCTAGTTGCCTGATCCTTATTCCTCATAGGTCCCTGATATGGTCTGGCTGTGTCCCCACCCAGATCTCACCTTGAATTGTAATAATCCCCACGTGTCAAGGGCGGAACCAGGTGGAGATAATTGAATCATGGGGCGGTTGCCCCCATACTGTTTTCATGGTAGTAAATAAGTCTCATGAGATTTCACAGTTTTATAAGTTTTATAAATGGGAGTTCCCCTGCACAAGCTCTCTTACCTGCCGCCATGTAAGATGTGACTTTGATTCTCCTTTGCCTTCTGCCGTAATTGTGAGGCCTCCCCAGCCATGTGGAACTGTGAGTCCATTAAACCTCTTTCCTTTATAAATTACCGACGCTTGGGTATGTCTTTATTAGCAGTGTGAGAACAGACTAATACAGTCCCTTTGATTTAGAAGTTAACTTGGGAATGCACCCTATCTGACTTTGCAAAATTCCCACCATAGTAGCATGGCGGAGGCCCCTCATCTTCTTCTGACTGCTAAGTGTTCTTTAATTGTGCACCAAAGCTCTTCGGTCCTCCCTTAGAATTCAGATCACTCTTGGTTGGAGAAGAGTATTAGCATAAACATTTAAAAATAAACATTGTTGAATTATATTTAATTACAATAAATCACATGTATTTTTCCACTTTTTTTCTTAAAAAATGTCTTCTAAATGGTTCAGTAGATGGAAATGTGTTGTGATGAGACATTAAATAATAATTTGAGCTCAGCAGAGCAGCCTACTGTTACCTTAAGATGCACTGATATTTGATATACAGTTTGGGGATTTTAAACAAATTTATATATTCATGTAAACATTATGCAAGTCAATATATAGAATATTTTCATCTAAGAAAATGTCTTTATGTCCCTTATCAGCCAATCCTGCTCCAAGCAATTATTGATCTGATTTCTGTATAATGGATTAGTTTTGCTTGTTCTAAAATTTCATACCATGAATTCTTTACATCTTATGTTAGCATGAAGATTTTGAGATCCCTTTTTGTCATTGTATTTGATGGTAGCTTACTTAAATTTCATTGTATGAATATAAACAATTTGTTTACCCATTTACCCACTGAGGAACATTTCTGTTGTTTCCAAGTTAGGGTTATTATAAAGAAAGCTGCTATGAACATTCATTCATGTAGGAATCTTTTTGGAGATTTATGTTTCCAGTTCTCTTGGATGAATATCCAGGAGTAGAATTCTTAGATCACAGAGTGGATACATTTTTAAATTTTGTAAGAGACTGCCAGTCTATTTTGCAAAGAGACTGACAGTGTCTCATAATTTTTTTTTCTTCTCCCAGTTGCCAAGACCCTGAAGGTTCAATTATATCCTATTGTTACTGTCTCTCTTCCCTAGAATGATTGAAGGAGAGGCTTCATAGAATCCTCTGGCTGGACTGGGACTGCAAAAGTCATCCCTGGGCCTCTCCTACATTGCTATACATTGTCACCAGCAATGTAAGAGAGTTCTACTTGCTCCAAATTTTTGCAACATTTACAACATTTGGTATTGTCAGTCTTTTACATTTTAGCTGTTCTAGTGGGTATGTGGTAATAACAATAAAGGACTCCTTCTTTGTTTTAATTTGCATTTCCATTTTGTCTAATAAGCACTTTTGTATGTGCTCACTGGTCATTTATACATTTTTTGTGAAGTGGCTGTTCAAATTCTCCTTTTTTTTTTTTTTTTTTGAGATGAAGTCTTGCTCTGTCCCCCAGACTGGAGTGCAGTGGCATGATCTCGGCGCACTGCAACCTCCATTTCCCAGGTTCAAGTGATTCTCTTGCCTTAGCCTCCCGAGTAGCTGGGATTATAGGCATGCACCACCACTCCCGGCTAATTTTTTTTTTTTTTTTTTTTTAGTAGAGACAGGGTTTCACCATGTTGGCCAGGCTAGTTTCAATCTCCTGACCTCAGGTGATCCACCTGCCTCAGCCTCCCAAAGTGCTAGGATTACAGGCGTGAGCCACCACGCCCGGCCAAATTTTCCATTTTCAATTGGTGTGTTTGGCTCCTTATTATTGAGTTCTAAGTATTCTTTACATATTCTGGATTGAAGTCTTCTTTCAGATACATGAAATGCAAATGTTTTCTTCCAGATAGGTTTCCCATAAGTTGTTCTATCTCTGTTCACTGCACCTTGTTTAGATTTGTGGAATTTTACTCTGAGCACACATGACCAGAGACTCAAGCAAACCTCTATGCAGATTCCGGGTCTCTGCTGCATAGATTCCATCCTTTTTGATACTCAGCCACACACATTCCAGCCACCTCTAAACTCTGATTTTTGTCTTTTAAGCTCAAGGAAACCATTGTATTTTGCTTGTTTCCAGCACCTGATTCAGAAACTGCTTCCAGGCAGAAGGCCACTGTGATCACAAGTCTCATTTTATTTTTACTTTTTTCTCAGGGATCACAGCCATGTATCATCTCTTTGTTCAGTGTCCAAAAGCTGTTTCATATATTTTCTCCAGTTTGCTAGTTGTTTACTGTAGGAGAGCTAGTCTGATACCAGTTACTCTTGCCTTTTAGGCTGGAGGCTGAAACTTTCAGATATTACTTGGAAACAAAAGAAAATCAAATAGAAAAGTAGCAGATTGAGAGATTTTAGAAAATATAATTAAATTCAGCATTAGTACACTCTAAAGATATCTGCTCAAGGAATGACTTAAAAGTTTATGCTTTATTTTTCTTACAATTGAAGGACATATTCACCCTATGCTATTGAAAGAATTATTAGTTTTCTCTTATTTTCCCAACGCATTGTGTTTCCAAAGCTACTTATATAAAAACAAACAAACAAAAAAACCCCACAAAACTAAATTTAAGTACTACAATTAAGTTGACACAGCTACTATTACTTGCACGGAAATGCCATTATTCCCCGGCTGAGCATAATGCGTCCTAGTCCTTCTTGTATCTTTCCAATTTTTCTACTTTCCACTTTTCTGCAGGCCTACCTGCACCGTATTCAGAAGTTGGAGAATCAACAAGGACCAGGTGTTTAATCGCGAAAGGTAACATTTTTAATGGATTTTGAGGAAATAGTAACTATGCTAAGTGATCTATCTTATTTGATACTCGTAACAACCCTGAAACAGAAGTATAACTTTGTGACCGTGAACAACTGATTTAATAATTGTCAGTCTCAGCCTTCTCATCTGCACAATGGGAAAATAAACAGAGAAGCAAGAGTGTGAGCCCAGGCCATCACACTTCAGAAGGTTGATGGCTTGCTAATAATTTAGGAAAGGATTCCCCTGAACCCTGACTCCTCCTTGTTTGAGCATGCGTTTGCATACCTATAATACAACATATAGTATGTACATTACTTTTTCCATCAAAACCCTAATAACATAGCATAAAACAGTTTCAAAGAAAGTTTAAATCCACGAGGTTAAAAGATCAGGAAGGGTGAAAACAATGGACAAGAAATTTCTTCAACAGGTAGCTAATGGGAACTGGACAAGTAGTTTGCTAAATGACTCAACAGACTGGAGGGAGCTGAAACCTATGCACCTGTAGATAAATATGTGAATTAAAAATAAGCTTGTTTATGTTAATGAAACAGTGAATTGCAAGCAGTTGTTTCCAAGGACAGAATGAGGGAAGGCAAGAGTAAAGGACATGAAAATACTAAAAGATAGCATCTAACATTTTTCATCACATTCCAAGCCTTACCCTAACAGGAGGCAGGATTTACTTTCTGGAGAACACCAAACAAAACTGAAAGCCAGGAGTGATGTTTTTGCCCTATATGAAAAACACAGGACTAGGCTAAGGCTTACATACTGACATGTCAATAGAATACTGGATGCCATGTACGTTATCCATAAGCCAAGTTCCTCTAGTACCCTCAGGAGAGACAGTCAGTGATTCCCTGGAAAAATAAAAAGCCCCTGAGAAAGCTGGATATGCTGATATTCGGGGGTTTCCCTAAACAAAATGGTTAGGTTCCTTCCCGTTGATTCTACAATGAAGCCCATCATCTCAAAGCCTTTCTCGCAGATACAGGAATTGATAGGCAAGGATCTCCAGGCATGGACAGAAGCCTCCACTTCCACATGAAAGATGGGGGAAGAGGGTGGGGAATAGAGAAAGGGAGAGAGTGAGAGAAAGAGAAAGTAAAGCAGAGGCATAGGAATAATGCAGGGAGCAGAAGAAAATTTCAAAAATATAAATAATATCCCTAAGAAAATAGGAAAAATATTATATGCATAAAAGGACTATATAAATAATAGAGAGTCATAAGAGGATTTTGGATACACACACCTCCTACATAATTATATATACTATATATAATTTTATACAAAATATACAAAATATCATCTACATATATATATGTGAGTCTGTCCTGCAAACTCTAACTGACCATCCTCCCCAGACAATCATATCTGTCTGTTCAACTCCAGGGGAATGCTAAGCTCCCTGGGTTCCCCCTTGCCTGTACTGCACTTTTGAGATTCTCTACAAGCAGTAAGCTGGGTCAATTATAGGGGCTTATTCTGTTGTTTTCCTTCTTTGGGGGTTCACTGTCCTTCATTGACTGATGTCTACTGTCTTTAAAACCATTACTTCATGTATTTTTGTCCCAAATTTTAAATTTGTTTCAGACAAGAAGGCAAATCTGGTTCTTTTAAAAAAAAATGTTTATTTTACTTTATTTTATTTATTGATTTTTTTTGAGATGGAGTCCTGCTCTGTTACCCAGGCTGGAGTGCAGTGGCGTGATCTCGGCTCACTGCAACCTCTGCCTCCTGGGTTCAAGCAATTCTCCTGTCTCAGCCTCTCAAGTAGCTGGGAATACAGGTGTGAGCCACCATGCCCAGCTAATTTTTGTATTTTTAATAGAGATGGGGTTTTGTCATGTTGGCCAGGCTGGTCTCGAACTCCTAACCTCAGATAATCTACCTGCCTTGGCCTCCCAAAGTGCTGGGATTACAGGCCTGAGCCACAGCGCCCAGCCAAAAATTGTTTATTTTAAATTTCTGTAAGCACATAGTAGGTGTATATATTTATATGTTACATGAGGTGTTTTGATACAAGCATGAAATGCATAATAATCCCATCATGAGGTATCCATTCCCTCAAGCATTTATCCTTTGTGTTACAAACAATCCAATTCCACTCTTTCAGTTATTTTAAAATGTACAATTAAATTATTGACCATAGTCACCCTATTGTGCTATCAAATACTAGACCTTATTCATTCATTCTATTTTTTTGTACCCATTAACAATCCCCACCTTCCCATCACACCCCCACTACCCTTCCCAGCCTCTGGTAACCGTCCTTCTACCCTCTATCTCTATGAGTTCAATGATTTTGATTTTCAGATCCCACAAATATGTGAGAACATGTGATGTTTGTCTTTCTGTGCCTGACTTATTTCACTTAACATAATGACCTCCAGTTCCATCCATGTTTTCTCAAATGACGAAGTCTCATTTTCTTTTTTTATGGCTGAATAGTACTCCATTGTGTAGAAGTACCACATTTTCTTTATCCACTCATCTATTCATGGTCACTTAGGTTGCTCCCAGATCTTGGCTACCGTGAACAGAGTTACAACAAGCATGGGAATGCAGATATCTCTTTGATACACTGATTTCCTTTCTTTTGAGTATATACCCACCAGTGGGATTGCTGGTTTATATGGTAGCTCTATGTTTAGTTTTCTGAGGAACCTCCAAACTGTTCTCCATAGTGGTTTTACTAATTTACACTCTTACCAACAGTGGACAAAGGTTCCTTTTTCTCCACATCCTCACCAGGATTTGTTATTTCCTGTCTTTTGGATGAAAGCCATTTTAACTGGGGTAAGATGATATCCTATTGTAGTTTTGATTTGCATTTCTCTGATGATCAATGATTTTGAGCACCTTTTCATATGTCTGTTTGCCATTTATATGTCTTCTTTAGTGGAATGTCTATTCAAATCTTTTGCCCATTTTTTGATTGGATTATTAGATTTTTTTTTTCTATAGAGTTGTTTGAGCTTCATATATATTCCGGTTATTAATCCCTTGTCAGATGGGTAGTTTGCAAAAATATGGTTCTTTTTATTTCATTTTGGCTAGAAGTGGAACTCACACACATGAAACTTTGAAAAAATTAAAATTGCATAAAAAGTGGTCCAAGTCATTGTTAATAAATTCCACTCTTGTTGAAGCTCTGATGATAAAAACTTTATGATTTTCATGGACGAGAAACAACTTAGGTCTCTTCCAAAAATTTTACCTAGATAAAAATTTTCAGTTTCCTATTTATTGGTTGCTATTTTTGAAATAATTATCAAGTTAATCACATGATGTTGAAGATAAAGGAGACAGAGTCACTTGTCACATGTCTACCTGGATGCTTTTTAGGTAAGGCATTTGCTATTGTTTAAATGTGCACTCTCTAAACTTCAGTTGTTGTCAAGTGATAGTATTAAGTGGTGGGCATTTAAGAGGTGACTAGGCTGTGAGGGCTTCTCCTTTGTGAATGGGATTAAGGCCCTTACAAAAGAGGCTTCACATAGCATTTGGGCCTCCTGCCCTTCCTTCCACAATGTGAGGATGTAGCTCCCACCAGGTAAATCTTGCCTTAATCTCGGACTTGCCAGCCTCCAGAACTGCAAGAAAATAAATTTCTGTTCCTAATAAATCACTCCGTCTCAAGCATTCTGTTACAGCAGCACACGATGGACTAAGACAGCATTTAACCTCTTTGATCTTTAGTTTCTTCCTCTGCAGAATGAAGTTGATACTGTCTACTTTGCTCTGTTATGATAAAGTTTAACTAAGATACTTCGGAGAAAACTAGCACAGAGCTTGATTCATAATAATTTCCAAAAACTATTAGTTAATTTATTTTCAAGCAATTCAATCAAGGCAATATGATGATAGGTTTATTTTGTTCTACACTGTCTTGTTGTCTTAAATAATTTCCTAGTAAATATAGCTGGCTCATGAAGCACATTATATTTCAGTACTCCATTTCCCACGAGCAACCAAGAAGCAGAACTTGGCACACAGAGAGGGCACGCCTGTGGTCAACAGATGCGTCTGCAACAGTGATGCTTGGGGTGATGTGTCAGGCTATGTGTCTCAGACCCAGGCCAGGGATGAGGAAGTGTGCTGCTTTCTGCAGCACCTCTCAGGCTGAGGGCCTGCAGTTAGAGACACATGTCCATGGCAGAAGATCAGCTGCTTTAGCAGCTAATTAGTGAGAGGGGTTATGCTTGACATTTGGAAAGTTCTTAAGTGAGCCATGCCGGAGTGAGAAGCTGAATAACATCCTTACGCTATCTGTCACATCGTTTATGTTCACTTCTCTTGGCCTGGCCTCAGCACACCGCATAAATCTACAGCTGCAGAAACCAAACTCTCATATAAAATTGAAGGATTTATTTTGAGGTATTGAAAGGTTTATAGCTGAAAAAGTTAAAATTTGCCGAATCGGCATTTGGAGGACTCTCCCTCATGCCTCACCCCTCTTGGCTTTCTAATACTGTTCTCTAAATTTCTGTCTCCACAGGGAGACCAGGTAGCCAGAGAGAAACAGTGACATGGAAGGAATTGTCCAGACTTCACCTACTCATGCCCTTTTGTGGCTTCATATTTCAACCTGAGTAATTCTCAGAAGCTATCATTAGGATGCTAAGACCCCTATACAAGAAAAATATACCAGTCATTCAATTCTGCTCTGGTGCCCGTTGCATTTTGGACTCCAGGAAAATCAGTCCTTTTTCAGGACATATTTTGCAGGGCAGCCGTAAGTTCTCAATACCTTCTTCCCTACATCTTGACTGCTTTCGTGGGATTCAGCCTAAGTCTTTAGTTCCTGCATAAAATAAAAACTGAGTTATCTCTCCTGTATTGAATGCAGAGTTTATTACTTCCTCCTTTGGAACCTGCAGACCCTCTCTAGTAACCTACATTTCCAGCTTGAGGTCTGTCTCATTTATTGAGCTAAGAGGGTTAGCTCTTCGGATATTAGAGTGCTTTCATATGGATGGGGTATCAAAGTTTAAAACTCGAAAAGTAAATATACACATGAAATACTATTGAGAGCCAGGTATGGTGGCTCACACCTGTAATCCCAGCACTTTGGGAGGCCAAGGCAGGTGGATCACCTGAAGTCAGGGGTTCGAGACCAGCCTGGCCAACATGGTGAAACCCCATCTCTACTAAAAATACCCAAAAAATTAGCCAGGCATGGTGGTGGGCACCTGTAATCCCAGCTACTCAGGAGGCTGAGGCAGGAGAATTGCTTGAACCTGGGAGGTGGAGGTTGCAGTGAGCAGAGATCATGCCATTGCACTCCAGCCTGGGCAACAAGAGTGAAACTCCATCTTAAAACATACCACTGTGGCAGAGGGTTGGGAGACAATGCAACATATTGGAAGACCAGTAAGTAGAAGCTGGAAGTCTTTATATCTGAGACTGAGTCTTCATATCGTTGACTTGTTCCATGACCTAGGTAGGGAGAAGGAGAGATATTGGCCTCCATCATTTTATTTGTAATGCATGAAATATCAAATCTGTCAATGAATAATGACACATCCTTTGTCTTCTAGGGATGTTGTGGGAAATCAAGGAGATAATACATATAGCCTTGAAAGCTATAAAGAGCTCTAAAAATATGCATAATTACTCATGGGAATGCCAATTCCACTGTTTGGCCATTGCTGCTCTTCTCACCCTCTGCTCCTTCTTCCCAAATCATTTCCTAACCCCTCTTCCTTTTCTCTAGCCCTCTCCAAGTCATGAGATGGAAGAGTGTCCTTCTATGAAGACTGTTGGAGTTTCATTGGCTAGTACTATCTTTCTTATACATTTCTGCTGCTCTTATAGCACTTCTTGGGGTGGGACTGTTGGGGGGCATATTCACAGAAATAATTCCAGAGATGTGTTTTTGTTGGATCAACCCTGACTCCAGAGTGCAGTAGCAGCAGACCCTGACAAATGGAAAAGGCTTTTAATCTGCAAATGAAGAGTCTAAAACTGGCCCCTGGCTGCCCTCCTACTCCAGTGTTCTCTTCTGGGAATACGCCCACTTTTTAGTTGAAATACAACTATCTGGGCCTCTCTACAGACTTAAGCAGCCCCTGAACTGTGTGCGGTGGCTAAGGAGGCGAGGGCTCACTCTTACCATTTTGTAGGCATGCATGTCTGAACTCTGCAAAGGCTTGGTGAAATCTCCCTTATCCTGTAAGAAGAGAGATCCTTTTTACCTCTCTCTGCCCAATGCCAGTTCCAACAGCTGTAACTATTTCATTTTTAATTTGCTCCTTGCAGCCTTGTCTCTGCTTAATCCATTAAGACAACGTTGAATGTTCCCGGCTCATATATTTATAAAGGAAAAAAAAAAAAAAAAGAAGGAAAAAGACTTTGAGAAATGGTATCTAAATTGTAGCCAAATGTACTCAGAACTCTCCTAGGTTAAATTGCAAATAATTTTCTTTCAAACATCACAAACACTCTCTCTAACTTAATTCAACAAATTGGACCAAGGGGTTTCATTGCTCTCAGAAACATGATTCATTCTCTCTCTCTTTTTTTTTTCCCCCTCTCTCTCTCTGTTCTGTTCTTCCCCCACCCCCCCACTCTTTCCTTCCAGAAATGTTCTTCTGGTTGCTTTTTAGCCACACTGCATTGTCTCTAGGTTTCCTTCCTGAAGCTTCCATGAATAATTTGTCTGTTGAGAGAGAGTCATTCTGTAGACTAGCCCCATCCTTGCATTGCTGGGGGGTGGAGGAGAGGGAAAGGAGAGAGAGCTGCTTTAAATCAATCAGTTGACACTAATCTAATGTCTAATTAGTTCTGGGTGGGCGTGTGCTTTGATTATAGGAAGTGCCTCAGGCTGTGGCTGGCGTTTGAAGGGCTGCTCCACACATATCAATCATCCTTTGACAAGATCTGGAAGGAAAAAAAAACAACAACAAAAGCCACCCCCCAAAAAGGGTATGTTTCTATCATCTGTTGATTATCTGTTTCCAGCAGTCCAAACCAGTGCTTTGAAACTCATCCGTTTTCTCTTAGCAATGAGCGCCTGACCAGAGAGGGACCAACTTTTCTAAGGTCAACTGAAACTGCCAGTGGTGTCAAATAATTACTTCCTGTGTTGCAAAATACCTAATCATATTTAATAACAGTTGTGCATTTCATTGTTTTTTAAATCTAAAATAAATGCAGAAGCTCTACTTGTGAGTATTCAGCTGAACCCTAAAAAGGAGCAATTCATTATTATGGAATTGTTCCTATTTATAGTTTATGTTAAATGAGAGATGATGGAATGAAAGAGACAAAATCTTTAATTAAAATAAGAAATTGCTTTTTATTGAAAATGGCATGTGTGTAATTCTTTTCTGATTTTTTTTTTTCTTTTCTTTTTTGTCTGTAGTTAAATTCTGCTCTTTTCAGGGGACACAGATGGTTTAGAAATTTTCCTAGAAGTGCCCTTGGCAGATTTAAGTGCTTGCTGCTACTGTTACTATTTCTAGTAGAAAGGTAGGAGGCTGGTCTCATTCTCACTTGCTCTTTTTCTAAGACCTACTCTGCTATAACTGTGACTCAAAGTTGCAGAACGATGATTAGATCAGAATTAGTGAGGCAGTTTGATGTCCAGTAGCTTTTAAAACAAACAGAAAATTTAACTGAGGGTTTGATTTCCCTGTCATGCTTATTGGTTATGAGATTGAAAGCAGGTATTTTAAAGTAATGTTTTTATTTCAGATCTATTTGATTTGCTTTTCTGTGTGCTTTTATTTTTCTAATGATTCCAAGCTGTCAAATCTGTTGGACCCAGGGAAGTGGAATGATAGTAAAAGGTGCTACGTAAAAGAGATTTGCGTGCAAAGCCTTGTATAAAATACGATAGGAGGCTCTGCAGACTATCAGGCTTAAATCCTGGCCCTGCTACTGACCAGCTGTGTGACCTTGGGCAAGGTACTTAACCTCAATGAGCCTCACCTGTAAAATGGAACTCATGATCGTGCCTATTTCATAGGGTGATTATGAAAATTAGATAATATGATGCACATGAAGTGTTTAACACATGGTAAGCACTCAATAAAGTGCTCAGTGTTATTGTTGGTATAGATAAGTGAGTGTTTTCCTAACAGCCCTGGCTGAGTTTAGAAATCCATAAAAGGTGTGTCTCTCTTTGGAGGCAGAGACTGGAACAGGAAGGTCCTTCATCATATTTTATGTGAGTACCAAACGCCGATACTTCTATCATTCTCTCAAATAGACGTATTGTGGGCTCACAGACACATTGCATTATTGGATGTGAAAGAAAATACTGAAGATTATTGACCCTCTTTGAGTTAAGGTATTTCTTTGTAAAACACATCTCATAAGACTAAATTTTCTTATTCTATGTGAAGAAATTCTAGTTTGACAACTTTACAAGGGAATTCACATTGGAATGTTCACTGAAGTACTCCTGATCCCAGTGATAACTGCAAGAAAATGTCTCTTCTCCCCTTGCCCCTCTCTTCTTCTTAATACAGGACAAAACAGGGAAACAATGGTGTATGTATTATCAAAGGCGCTAGCTCATACTTCTACCTCTAAAATTTAATGCCTTCAAGTTTTTCTCAAAACTTGAAATATATATGAAATATAAGTGACTTGAAAATATCCTTTTATTTTTATCCATGTGATACGTTTTAGAAGTTTTCATAAATGCTGACATGAAAACATATGCATTTTAATATGAATTATTCTTGTAAACTTAAATTTTTCAAATTTGAGAAAATGAGACTATCATGAAAGTGATTCATTCTGATTTCTTTCCTCACAGCACCTTCTTGGTAGGTGCCTTCTCACCAGTTGATTTAAAAGTCCAGTAAGGAAGTTGTCAGAAGCAGAAACTTGCATTATGTATTTTCAGATTCCTTACTGAAAGACTGTTAAGTTTTATTACTCAGAATGAATTTTGAAAAGAGCAGTTAAAGGCAATAAAAACAAGTTTTAATTTGCAGAGACATGCTATTTCATTACTTGGGATTATGTATAACAATTTAAAGTAAGACAACAGGGGATTGTCAATAAAAGGTCCTGCCCGCTTACCTATTTTAAGTAATAAAAGAGTAGATAATAAAGATACACAACTAGCGTGTTTTATGATGAATAGTTTAAAGATTTGGATTCATTTTTACATATTTAATTTAGTTTTTTGTTGTTGTTGTTTTTATGGGAGTCTCCTATGTTGCCCAGGCTGATCCCTAGCTCCTGGGTTTAAGGGATCCTTCTACCTTGGCCTCCCAAAGTGCTGAGATTACAGGCATGAACCACTGCACCCAGCCAAGCTTCGTAAATGTTTAAATGATTTTTTCAATATAATGAAAATGAAATAATGGGCCGGGTGCAGTGGCTCATGCCTGTAATCCCAGCACTTTGAGAGGCCAAGGCAGTTGGATCACCTGAGGTCAGGAGTTTGAGGCTAGTCTGACCAGCAAGGTGAAACTCCATTTCTACTAAAAATACAAAAAGTAGCCAGGCATGTTGGCAGGTGCATGTAGTTCCAGCTACTCAGGAGGCTGAGACAGGAGAATTGCTTGAACCCAGGAGGCAGAGGTTGCAGTGAGCTGAGATCACGCGCCAATGCACTCCAGCCTGGGCAATGGGGTAAGACTCCGTTTCAAAAAAAAAAAAAGAAAGAAAATGAAATAATGCAATGAATAGTTTAACAGATCTTCAGGCCAGTTTGCATCATAATATCAAAATCTGAACTAACGGTATTGGAAGAATGTTGTTCTACTTTCCACATTGTCTTTACAACTGATCAAAATCCCCAGCAGAACTCACAAATAGCAAAAAGGAAAAGAACAACACTTGCCTTCAAAAAGACCACATCACCTTTTGTTTTGATAAACTGTGATATAAAAAGCTCAGCTAAAATTAAGACTATGCTACAAGACGCAATATCGAAGGAGCAATATTAAGTTGCTTTCCTTTCTTCAGGTGCCTTGAATGTGGTAAATAGTTCTCTGCTACTCTGGGAACACGTTTTAAAATTGTGGTGGGAGGGAGTGTGTCTAGACTGCAGAAAATACTTTCTAACTATAAGGGTTATATGTCATGGGAAAACAGTATTACAGCAGGGGTATAGAACTTCCTGCTATGGGGATTTTATAATAAGAGCCAGGCTGGTGTCATTTCACACAAGACCTGCCCGGAGGTAGGGGAATGGATAAAATGACCTTTCCTGCCTCCTCCATGGGCTATAACTGGTCCTTAATGAAAACCTGGTACCAAGGACTAGTTTGGTATGGAACAATGCTTTTAAGGCCAAAGTTTAATTTCATAGCAGAAATCAGATACTACAGATGGACAGATCACTCTCTTCTGAGATGGATAAAGTGACTTGGTTTTTAGAGCTCAACCTAAGGAGGACTTTAAGGAATATTCTCTGGGAACTGCATCCTGTGCTGGCCAAAACATTATTTGATGATTTCATGGATTCTTTCCATTTCCAGGCCTTATGATGTATTATTACTACCACAGAATCGTTATAGTCTAACATTTTAGTATCCACATGGTAACAGACACCAACCAAGGCATTTGGCCATCAAACTTCAAAATGTGGTCTTGTTTCATTGCTGCACATTTACTCAAGACGGTGGCTGCTGTACTTCTTTCTTTCTCTCCTTTGAATTTGAGTGTGTTCTTATCATCACCATCAAGATTTGTATGTAGAGTTATTCAGTTTCAGTCTGCATTCCAAGGTGGTTGTGTGAAAGTTTATTGGTATTACAATCTATTCTCTTCGAAGTTAAAAGTCCCCAGCGTCCTTGATCTTCGATCTTTTTATTTTCACGAAAGTAATACAGTCTGCATGGGGATATCAAATATGAGTAGTTTCATATTAAGTTGTGTGTGTGTGTGCATGTGTGTTTGTGTAACCAATTCACACCAATAACGCTCAATGGGCCATCCAAAGAAATGATTATGTTGTTGCCTTTTACGACTCTCACCTGGCATAACTCTGAAAAGAGATAGGATTGCTACACTTACTGTTGAAGTAGGCCACTGGGCAGGCTTTTCAGGGCGGTGGGAGAAGAGGTACAAGGAAGCTTTCTGGCTTCCTTTTTGTATGTGTTCCTGTTGAATGCCGGCGACTTTGACTTTTCTGTTGCTACTGAAACAGAATAAGGTGGCACACAATGGGGATGGCACGAAGGGAGGGGTGGTGGGCCGGTCCCCGCAACAGGTGCAGGCAACATGGCCACCCCTTTCCCACACGTATCAGGGAGTCTCAGGTGGCCATGTGTGCTCAGAAAAATGAAATCGAAATGCAGATCAGGTGTCTGCCAATTAGAAGTTGGAAGCGAAAGAGCAACAAGGGGTTGTGAGGAAGGGAGGGGCTCAGGGAGAGGGGTGGTTTGTGTCCCTCTATCTTTGTTAGCCCCATATCCAAAGCTCGCATGTGAAATCCTATCTGTGTTATTTTGCCTCCAATAATCGTGCTCCAGGGAGGTTCTGAGATGGTATCTGGATGATGAACACAGAGAAACCTTCCATTGTTCCTCTTCTCCTTTGTGCAGAGGAAGCTGTTGGCTGGTAAGTGTCTTCAGGTGGGCCTGGAAAGTTCCCAGAGAGGAAGATACTGCAGGGAACCAGGCATGGGACTTCCCCACAACTGGCATCTTCTGTGCCAGCACCTCCGCCCTCTACCTCATATATCATTCCTATGTAATGGACTGATAGTGCCTGTCATATCCTTAAATCTGACCTGAAATTGTGATATTCGAGGCAATTTGAGATCAGACAAGTAGAGGACGTGTTTGTGGTTAAGGAATTATTTTCAGGGGTTTGTCGAAGTGTTTCCATATGAGGCTAATATCATTTTTCTAAGAAGCACATGCAAGAGACACAATAAATATTATTTTGTTTCCTTTGGTACATTAAAAGTAAAAGATTCTGATTGTGGAAAGAAGGCATTGGCAGGGAGATTTTTGCAAGAGCAAGTAAAATGCACTGTTAACTAAGAAAGTGATTTTTTTTGTAGGGGGGAAGGGATAATTTTGGGGGTCCTATTTTTCAGACTTGAGGTTTGCATGGAGATCGCTAAGTGATTTATGTTTTAGTTAATTTTCATTTCAATTTTCTGCATAATGGGGAGAAGGAATATATTCCAGTGATTCCCTGTCCAAACTTGCTCATTTGATCCCTGCATTATACTTCTTGCTTCAGCCACATCTAACTTGATATGTTCATTACAGGTCAAGAGCTTTCACAGTGCTTTGGCATCTGTTACTCTTTATGTGGAGCTCTTTTTTTTTTTTTTTTTTTTTTTTTTTTTACTTTTCCTCTATTTGGTGAACTCTTTCTCATCCTCCAAGACTGGGACCAAATGTCGCTTCTCGGTCAAACCTTCTCCAACCCCCACAGGCATAATATAAGCCCTCTTCCTCTTTGTTGCCCTGAGCTTTCTGTGTGCATTAAGGCATGGCAATTATTTGTTAATATGGCTGTCTCCTCCCTGGGTGATGAGTCTGTCTGGAGCTGGGGACTTTCCTCCTTCTTTAATTTTCTCACTGTCTGATGTGGTGCTCCATAAATACTGATTGATGATTCCAGAAATGAATGGGACTTTCAGAGGTTAGAGTGAGCTTGACTGAAAGACGGGATTCTCAATCCTCTTTAATGATTTGCCACGGATGAGCACTAGAGCCCAGAATTAGGAGGGCAGTTCTCAGATCTTCTTTTCTTAGTAATAAGGATTTTAGGTCATCAGTAAGTGTGATATGTGATATTGAACTTACGGTCAGACTTCTTTATATGCATTTGCTTGTATATCACTAATGATGATGATGATAATATTAATTGCTGACATTTGTGAGTGTTTGACATATGCCAGGCACGCTGGTAAGCAGCTTTATGTTTACAATATCATTTTCTGCCTACAAGAATGATATGTGGTTTATACTATTATCCTCATGTTATGTGTGAGGAACCCAAGGTAGAGTGACTTAGGTCCTCACTATTAGTAAGCAGTAAAGCCTGGGTATGAACTCAGTAGCCCGGTTGCAGAGTGTTGATACTGATTATGTTAGTATCAAATGAGGGCTATGGGAAACAGTCAAGAATGTCTGACTGTACTGAGCAGTTGTAGGGTTTCAGTCTGTGTTTTCCTGCCCTACTAGGATTCCTAAGGCATCAAATACTTCCTATTTTCATATTACCTGTAATTTTTCTCTGATCTTCCAGAGTTCAGAAAAATGTTAAGTGCATATCCCGGACCAGTTTGGGTCTCCAGACTGAATGAAACCAGTCAGCTGGGATTCTGGTTGAGTCTCAGACTCAGAAGAAATTTGTGGGATTAAGTGGTTTTTCTGGAAAATATTGGCTGAAAACCACATTCACCCCAAATTGCTGTGTGAATGAAACACATGGGTTTTCTTTGTGTTTTGAATAATTCCAGTGGTGGCCTCAAGCTTCTATTTCCCTGTGTTTTTATGGAGTTAACCAAAATAGCTTTGTACAAATAACAAAAAGTATGAAAAAGTATATGCACCTTGTCATTGCTTTGCCAATTGGAAATACTCTTAGGACACATGAACAACAATAAAAAGCTGTGGCTTCAGCCTTTAAAATGCTGAAGACATGGCTTATTCCAGAATCTCTGTCTTACCTTTGGTTACTTTTCAGTTTTTTTATTTGCCTATTTCAAGCATGACATTGTTCTACTTCTCACACAGAAAGTATTCAGTTATAATCTTCAAATATATTTAATTGTATCTGATGCTCAGATGTGCCACATTCTAACAAGGAGGAGAAATAATGTTGGTTTTAATTTGGTCATATTATATTTTGTGGTTGCCTATTGGGAAATTTCTAATGTATTTCTTCATCTTGTACTTTTAAGAGATTAGAGGTTTCTGAAAGGTTTATGGAAATGCTGAAAATAAAGGTAAATCTCTTTCCTCTAAACATTACCAGGACTCATTCTAAAATGCAAAGCAATGGTCTACATCTGTATGTCAGTTATATTTTTCTGTGGCTCAATGTATATAAACTATAATAAACATTTTTTTCTTATTTATTATTATTATTTTCCAGATGGAGTCTTGCTTTGTTGCCCAGGCTGGAGGGCAGTGGCATGATCTCAGCTCACTGCAACCTCTGCCTCCCGGGTTCAAGCAGTTCTCCTGTCTCGGCCTCCCAAGTAGCTGGGATTACAGGTGCCCGCCACCATGCCTGGCTAACTTTTGTATTTTCAGTAGAGCTAGGGTTTCACCAGGCTGGTCTCGAACTCCTGACCTCATGATCCACCCGCCTTGGCCTCCCCAAGTGCTGGGATTAAAGGCATGAGCCACCGTACTGAGCCTCTTATTTATTACTTACTGACTTTTTTTTTTTTTTTTTTTTGTCTGGATGGCACAGCAGATGAAACAAGAGTTACCAAGTTGCACTACCATGTTTGGTCTCAAATAGTTCTCTCCTTTTAACTATATTTAATCAACCTGGATTTAGGGAGGCTATTAATAACAAGGCAGGACTTGAACATGCCTGGTAAAGAGCAGTTGCAGAATTGTTAGAAAACATTTGCTTGGAAAAACATTCTCGGTACTTTTATAAGCTTATCGGAAGAAAAGCACTGATGAAGCTTTTGTAGAATGAATCTACAAAATTTTGTAGAATCCTTGTCTGATGTAGCTAAAGACTCGTCCCTAGCTAAATTTTTTCAAAACAACTTGCTGGTGTCAATCTGTAACTTGGGCATTTTTACTTAGGTATTTAAAATACTCAAAATATTTACAAACATATCTATATATCTATATCTCTATCTATCTCTATATGTATATCTATATCTCTATATATATGTATATCTATCTATATCTGTATCTATATATCTATCTATATCAAGACTTCAGTGTATATCAAGACTTCAATGAGTTACAGGAGCCCAACATTACACTGGAATATTGCAGTATATTGAGTCCATTTAAAATGACAGGCGAACAGAACTTTATATTAGAAGATACTTTAAATAGACCAGGTGCGGTGGCTCATGCCTGTAATCTCAGCACTTTAGGAGGCCGAGATGGGTGGATCACGAAGTCAGGGGTTCAAGACCAGCCTGTCCAACATGGTAAAACCCTATCTCTACTAAAAATACCAAAAAATTAGCCAGACGTGGTAGTGCACGCCTGTAATCCCGGTTACTCAGAAGGCTGAGGCAGGAGAACCACTTGAACCTGGGAGGCAGAGGTTGCAGTGAGCCGAGTTTGCACTACTGCACTCCCACCTGGGTGACAGGGTGACACTCCATCTCAAAAAAAAAAAAAAAAAAAAAAAATAGTTTAAATAAGTTGTCTTACTCCGTTTGGGTTTCTATAACAAAGTATTACAGATTGAGTAGCTTCTTTCTCAGAGTTTTGGACGCTGGGAAGTCCAAGGGCAGGGGACAGGAAGACCTGGTATCTGGTGGAAGAGGGTGCTCTCCCTGGTTTGCAGGTGGCCATCTTCTTGTTGTGCTCTCACATGTTGGAGAACAGACAGAGAGAGACTCCTGTCTCTTTCTCTTTTTATAGGGGTATTAATCTAATTCATAAAGAATCCAACCTCATTACTTAATTTCTTCCCAAAGGCCCTATTACCAAATACTATCATATTGAGGTTTTAGGCTTCAGTTTTTGAATTTTGGGGGTTGTGGGGGCATAAATATTCAGTCCGTAGGAGCAACTACCTCTCACATGGTTCACCAGCTGATTGCAGATGCATGAGCAAACCCAGTCAGAAGAGCCAGACTTGACCCAGAGCAGTAGAACTGTCCAGCTGACCTGTAGATCCTTGAGCAAAAATACTTAACACTGTTTTAAACCACTAAGTTTTGAGGTGGATTATTAGCATAATTATGGTAATAGACAATTAATATAGTCAAACACTAAAGATATGATTAAAGCTATGGTGGGACACAGAAATTTCACAAACCCCCCCCTATAATATTCAACTTTACTCAGATATAGTCAAAACAGTTCTTGTTTTCAGTTGTTCATTGGCTCAATGCTTTGAATATCAGGTAATTATCCTTTTCTAGAAATTCCTATAGAATATTAGTGGAAGTTGGGCCTGGAAATCACTTAGTACAACCCATTAATTTTATAGGAAAGAAATCAAGGTCAGTTGAGTTTAAGGGCATGTTTATAGCCACTCTGCCAGTTACTTACAGAGCTGGAGCTCTACAGTTTTGCCGCTTGGTGTTGAATGTTTTCATCTTACTCTTAATGATATATTAGAAAAAGAAAAAATACACAAATGCTATATTATGTAGAGGTTGTAACTAGTGTCACCATATCTTAAAAAATAATTTGCCAGGTGCGATATCTCATGCCTGTAATCCCAGCACTTTGGGAGGCTGAGGTGGGTGGATCACTTGGGGTCAGGAGTTTGAGATCAGCCTGGCCATCATGGCGAAACCACCTCTCTACTAAAAATTCAAAAATTAGCCGGGCATGGTGGTGCATGCCTGTAATCCCAGCTACTCTGGAGGCTGAGGCAAGAGAATTGCTTGAACCTGGGAGGCAGAGGTTGCAGTGAGCTGAGATCGCATCACTGTACTCCAGCCTGGGCAACAGAGCGAGTCTCTGTCTAAAAAAAAAAAAAAAAAAGGCCTGGGTACAGTGGCTCTTGCCTGTAATCTCAGCACTTTGGGAGGCCAAGACAGGTGGATCATGAGGTCAGGAGATCGAGACCATCCTGGCTAATATGGTGAAACCCTGTCTCTACTAAAAAAAGAAAAAAAAAAAAAATTAGCCGGGCATGGTGGCGGGCGCCTGTAGTCCCAGCTACTTGGGAGGCTGAGGCAGGAGAATGGCGTGAACCTGGGAGGCGGAGCTTGCAGTGAGCCGAGATTGCGCCACTTGCACTCCAGCCTGGAAGACAGAGCAAGACTCTGTCTCAAAAAAAAAAAGAAAAAAAATTAAATGTTTTCCATGCTAATAACCATATTCAGTTACTGCTAGTAGCCAAATGTTTTCAGTCTTCATGTGGAGATGTCTACTGCACTTCAACACCACGGTCTGTCTGCTTGCATGTATTTTCTAAGTTATGACTGTGAGCAAATGATGGTTATTGAATAGACGCTGCTTAATGATTTTGGTGGAGAAATGAAACTGTTCCTTATAGATGAAGGCCTTATTTGCCTTGCCACTTAGACAGTTTTACACCTTGTGACATCCTCTGTCAGCATGCAGTTTCTTGCATTATTCAATGACTGTAAGTGTGTATCAGAACCTCCACACCATGCCTGTGAAACATGGCTCTGAGCAGTTTCCTACAGGGAGTAAACTGTCATTTTTCACCACATTAAATTTTATAAGTTTCAAGCAAATGGAAAATGGATTTTATTATTTTCTGTTTCTCTCTCTCTCTCTCTCTTTTTTTTTGCTATGAATGTTTTATGGCTGCAAAAACAGAATTTGTGGTTTCAACTGTTCAAGTTTGATGCAGAAGGCTATGGAACCTCTTATGTAACCTGATGGCCTGAATAATTATCAAAATATTTTGCTTTCCACCCTTTCTAAGCTTCAGCAGCAGAAAAAAAAATAGTGTATGCAACCTTTTGACCACAAAATAATAATAATGAGAAAGCCCCTTTTACACCTACACTAGAGATGCTATAATTGGGGGAAAGCCAGTGCTCACTGGGCCTGGGACTGTGCCCCAGCTCTTATCAGGGACTACCTTTTGCAAGGAAGGAAACAGAATCTATGAGAAGAAAAGCCAGGGTTAAGAATAGAGGGGATAGGCTAGGTGCCATGGCTCACGCCTGTAATCCCAGCACTTTGGGAGGCTGAGGCGGACAGATCACGAGGTGAGGAGATCAAGATATCCTGGCCAACATGGTGAAACCCCATCTCTACTAAAAATACAAAAAATTAGCCAGGCATGGCGGTGCATGCCTGTAGTCCCAGCCACTCAGGAGGCTGAGGCAGGAGAACTGCTTGAACTCGGGAGGGAGAGGCTGCAGTGAGCCGGGATCGCTGCCACTGCCCTCCGGCCTGGGCGACAGAGCGAGACTCTGTCAAAAAAAAAAAAAAAAAAAAAAGAATAGAGGGGATAGCTGGGCATGGTGGCTCATGTCTGTAATCCCAGCACTTTCGGAGGCCGAGAGGGTTGGATCGCTTGAGGCCTTCAAGACCAGCCTGGCCAACATGGCGAAACCCCAGGGTGTGGAGGTTCTAATACACATTTGCAGTCATTGAATAACATAAGAAACTGCATGCTGACAGAGGATGCCACAAGGTGTAAAACTGTCTAAGTGGCAAGGCAAATAAGGCCTTGATCTGTAAGGAAGGGTTTCACTTCTCCACCAAAATCATTAAGCAGCATCTATTCAATAATCATTTGCTCACACAGTTGTAACTTAGAAAATACATGCAAGCAGACATACTGTGGTGGTGAAGTGCAGTAGACATCCCCATACTACTAAATTCTACTAAAAATTCTATTTTTTGTAGAATTTTTTGTATCCTACTAAAAATAATAAATAAAAAACTAGCCAGGTGTGGTGGTACACACCTGTAGTCCCAGGTACTCAGGAGGCTGAGGCAGGAGAATCGCTTGAACCCAGGAGGCGAAGGTTGCAGTGAGTCGAGATCACACCACTTCACTCCAGCCAGCTTGAGTGACAGAGTGAGAGAGTCTCTCAAAAAATAAAAATAAATAAATAAATAAATAAAGAATAGAGGGAAAAAAATGTAATGGAGACCACTTAGTAGAGATTCATAACAACAAGGTCTCTTACCCCTTCTGAATAAAAAAAAAAATCACATTATTTTGATCTGAAAATATTAGGGGATAAAAAAGTGTATGTGTCTGTGTGCACATGTGTGCATGTGTGTTTCTTTTGGCTTACATAAATATCATTTTTCAGCGACTACTGAGAAAAGAATGTCCCTTCATATCCAATACGGTATCAGCCCTGACATCTCTTAAATACAGGTAAGCCTCAATTCGTGAAATCTGAAATCCAGATCCAGAACATAATACCAGTAAGCCAAATTCTTATAATGAATTATATCAGTATAACCTATCAGTTATGTAAAATATTACATATAGTCTCTATAATTATATACTGCTTATTATAATTATGAATTTAATCACTTTACTTTAACTTCAGAAATTAACCTCCAATTAGAAGTAGTTTTCATTGTATATTTTTTCATGTTTCTTTGCCCTAACTTCTTTATGAGGTTAAAGATCTATGTACATCAACAAGTATATGAACTTTAAAGTAGGGAGTCCTGTTTTAATGTAAAAACTACCATCCACATCTCACATTATTACAAATGAAAGAAAAATGGAAACATTGTTTTTTTTCAGTTTCATTTTTGATTATTTTTCCCTTGGTCACTTTTAGATATTCATAAATGTCTTAATTATCATGGTATACTCCTTTGGGAAAGAAAAAGAATCTAGCATGTTTTAGTTCTACTCAGAAAACAGTAACTTTTTTGCCATTCAATCCAATTTTCAACCACATTATATAAAGTATCTGATACATGAGAAGTGTAAAAGGCATTTACGAATGTTCCTGCCATGTTTTTCAGTGGAATAGAAGGTCTGTGAGAGCGGGGGCATTTTCTATCCTGTTCTGAGACTTTAATAGTGGTCTACAACCATGCTACTAATCTGGCATGCAGTGGAAACTTAATAAATGTCTGCTGAATGATTAAACCAACACAACAAGCTTCACTTCTAATAAATGACATAACATTAGCAGATAATGGCTTTTTTTTTTTTTTTCTGAATTAGAGATTGACAGAAAATAATAAAGTACCTACCTTTAAATCTTTCAGGTATCATGGGGTTGTTAGTTTTCAGTAGTAGAAATGGCACTGAACTTTATTTTATTTATTTATTTTTATTAGTATACTTTAAGTTCTAGGGTACAGGTGCACAATGTGCAGGTTTGTTACGTATGTATACACGTGCCATGTTGGTGTGCTGCACCCATTAACTCGTCATTTACATTAGGTCTATCTCCTAATGCTATCCCTCCCTCCTCCCCCCACCCCACAACAGGCCCCGGTGTGTGATGTTCCCCACCCTGTGTCCAAGTGTTCTCATTGTTCAATTCCCACCTATGAGTGAGAACATGCGGTGTTTGGTTTGCTGTCCTTGCGATAGTTTGCTGAGAATGATGGTTTCCAGCTTCATCCATGTCCCTGCAAAGGACATGAACTCGTCCTTTTTATGGCTGCCTAGTATTCCACGGTGTATATGTGCCTCATTTTCTTTATCCAGTCTATCATTGATGGACATTTGGGTTGGTTCCAAGTCTTTGCTATTGTGAATAGTGCCACAATAAACATACATGAGAAATGGCACTGAACTTTAATCCCAGTGATATTCTTGCAAGTTATTCAAACTTTTAAAGTCTGTTTCCTAAGGGAATGTGTACTTACTTCATGGAGCGATACCCCCTAAAGAGATGATATAAAGAAAACACCTATGTAGGATTCAGAATACAATATAGGTATATAATGATATTATGGGACTCAAAAATTCTCCTAAAGAGGACTAAGAGAAGAACATAAATGATATTAGAATTGATAACCACTACCAATTATTTTTAGCTAACCATCACCCAAGGCCTTGCAGTAGTGGCTCTTGCAAAGCCTCTCTTGGGTTTCAATAGCTGTATTCAGGCTATTGAGTCTGACAGATCTGGTATGGACTTGCAGCTTCATTAATTTAAGAGTTCTCTAAACTTGCATGAATTAGTTAATATCTTCATGCTCCAAATTCCCCACCTACAAGTGATAAGAATACTTCTCTTTTGAAATGTTTGCACATATGGAGTGACAATGTATAGCAGAGTGATTTTAAATTGTAGGTACTGGATTCAGATCACCTGGGTTCACATTATGACTCTTACTTAACAGTGGGGTAAACATGAGCAAGTTAGCCAGCTTCTCATGGCTTCAGTTTAGGGTGGTTTTGAGGTGATTGAGTTAATGAATAAATAATATTTACCATTTCCTTAAACATGGGACATGAATAAATTTTAGTCTCTATTTTTATTATTACTATAATAAACTATTAAATGGAAGCTATTTTAACACTTCTACTAAGCCATTCAGAAGTGGCAATTGTACTTAAAGAAGATGAATACTGTTTGTCTCTTGTTTTATTTGTTTTCAGTGAGATGCTTTTTCATATTTAGAAAATTATGCTAATGAGGGAAGTGGCTTATTTTCATGGAAGTTTCCAGAAGGTAAAGCTCTTTCAGTGCTGGGCCATGATAAAGTTCAGCCAGGGGACCTTAAAGAAGGGACTGGTACTATAGTGAGAGATCCCATTTCTTCTTATTGGATTAACCCCATGCCTGTCAAATGTAAATTCTAGTGATGAGCCATCCACGCTGCTTTGTTAATAACAGTCCTTCTATTCAGCACGTATTGAATTTGGGGGCTGATGGAGTTTCCTTTTCAAATCAACTCTTTTGGAAATCCTTCCTAATGGAACTTTGTTCACATGGCCAGAGAACAATGCAACCAAATAAGCTACCAGCTGGAGTAAAAGAGATGGCAAAGCTAAAAGGCATATCTCATTCTGGGGAAAATTAACCTCCCAATTTTGCCCAGTAATTGATTCCATCTGACTGAGGCGTTTCAGCCTCCACTGTGACTGTCATTTGGGTAGCTGGGAAGCAAAAACCTGTAATTACAGTCATGCAACCCTGTTATCAGAGCCCGGGGAGGGCTTCCCTCTCTTCCTACCCTGTGTGATCACAGGTGAGGCTGACCAGAGAGGAGGGAAGGAGAGAGGGGCAAGCAGGCTGGTGATTCTTTCTCCATGGGAGAGAGCCCCCTAAGGCAACCCCAACCATGGAGAAAAGGTCAGAGGTCGCAGGGAGTCCTCTTGAGTTTTCATGATATGAACATGAAGAGGCCAGAGCTTCCTGCTTGCTGCAAATTCTTCTCTCCAGGGAGATGCTTTGCCTAGATAGAGCTAATAAAAGCAGGGAGTGTGATTAACAGAGAATTAGAAGAATTGTTCTAGTACCACTTAAACTAGGTCATTACAAGCTGTGCAAATAATTTTGTTATGCTCAAATAGGACCTGTGAACCAACTGCATGAACATTGAATTTTACATGACACTTTATGTATTTATGGCTGTTTTTTATCTGCACAAATTTAAGAAGTAAAAGTACAGTTTTCTTACATGGTCATATTTCATAGTGGAGAAGTCTGGGCTTTTAAGTGTATCCATCACCTGAATAATGTCCATTGTACTCATTAAGTAATGAGATAAAATAAAAATTGGACTCGTTCTCACCTCCTACATGTATGTAAGCAGATGTTGCTGAAACTTAAAAGGATTGTTCTGTTATCACAATAAGACTAAGGCAATATTCCTGCTGCTTGTCAGCACAGGTATACATGCTTGTCTTGTTAAAGGCTGAACGGAGACTAGCAAAAGTGAGATTACCTTTGCTGTAGCTTAAACGTGTCCCCCTAAAGCCAAGTGCTGGAAACTTCATTGCCATTGTAACAGTATTGAGAGGCGGGACACTTACAAGGTGATTAGGCCATGAAGACTCTGCCCTCATATAGGGACTAATGCAGCTATTGAGAGTGTGGACTCCTTATAAAAAGATTGCCATTTGTCTTATATTTGGGAAGAGTAAACAAAATGTATTTTTTATATCAAAATGAAATATAAAGGAGTGTATCTGTGTGTGTGTTAGCTACTATGAATCAACACAAGTACTTCTGGTATTCACCTAATTTCTTTTTTGGATGTTCAATATATTCATTTGTTAAAAAGAAAAAAAAAAGGGGACAGATGAAGACACCTTGCAGGGTTGCTTTGAGTGTTAAATACGATACACGGCCGGGCGCGGTGGCTCACACCTGTAATCCCAGCACTTTGGGAGGCCGAGGCGGGTGGATCATGTGGCCAGGAGATCGAGACCATCCTGGCTAACATGGTGAAACCCTGTCTCTACTAAAAATACTAAAAAAAAATAGCCAGGCGTGGTGGTGGGCGCCTGTACTTCCAGCTACTCGGGAGGCTGAGGCAGGAGAATGGTGTGAACCTGGGAGGTGGAGCTTGCAGTGAGCTGAGATCGCGCCGTTGCACTCCAGCCTGAGCAACAGAGTGAGACTGCATCTTAAAATAAAAAAAAAAAAACTGAAAACAAAAAATGGATACACATGGTCTGACACACAGCTTAATAAGCACTAGTTTTCCTTTTCCCTGCTCTTCTCTTTTTAAAAATTATTTAAATATGCTATCTATCCATTCATGTTATATATGTAAGTTTGTAAGAATTTTCAACCATAAACCAAGTATTATTAAATGATATCAAAGATATAAATGTATTTATGTTTTGGACAGGAAGAACATTCACAATTTCAAAGGCACGTGAATGATATACAATGAAATTTTCTCTTCTCTTCCCCTCCTGACACCCAGTTTATCTTTCCACAGGCAAATGATTTTATAGCTTCTTGTGACTCCTCCCAGAGATGATTTAAGTGCATTACAAACTTATATATATTTATATTTCTCTATCAATATATGCATATGCATACATATATGTGTGTGTGTGTATATATATATGTCTGTACACACATATGTTTCATTACATATATTTTTTTCCCTTTTTTTGCAAATATAACATTTCATGTATTGTTATGTGATTTGCTTTTTTTCCCTTTAATTTCCTGGAGAACATTCCATAGCTGCATACACGACATTTCCTCATTTCTTTTTAAAGCCATATTGCTGTATGTTGCATGGATATACTATGCTTTATTTAGCCAGTCAAGTACTACCATTAGTCTGTAATCGCTTTTTTCTATTACAAACTATGTTGAATATATGAACCTGCCCCACTGTTTCTAATATTTCCTCACAAGTGCTATTTTATCTTCTGAAGATAAAGCCTCCTGGTTATTGGAGAGGGTCCAGGTAAATGGCCTATATGGCTATTTTCTATTTTGCTAAAGGGGATTGGAAGGGAGAGTAGGGGACAAAGCCACAGAGTGGACACTGGGGCAAGTTAATTATTGAGGTCAGACAGCACATTGCTGGGATCGCTGGAAGGTTGAGTGATTGGAGTATGGAAAAATCCCAATTAGATGATTAATTTAGGTACTGGGTGTGCTTTTAGCCTATGGCCATGGAGTCAAGAAAAGAAACAATTACCTCTCCAAATTGCCATGCTGGGCTGATTAATTTTTAATTGAGTCTTGTTAAAGGCATGGAAAACTCTGACATATATAACCTGGAGAAATAGGCCTCAGCCAGTGGGAGCCACTCTTCCCCATAGGAACCCACAGATTTAACTGGAAAGGAGGGTGATTTAGATAAAGCCTGGAGGCAGTGGTTGGCAGTGATGTGGAGAGGACTCAGCTACTTTGGAGAGAAAGCTGGACTTCAAAGTAAAGTGTCAAAGGGACAGCCGGTCTTCTTTCTGACCTTGTTTAGCCTACCCCATGGGGCCTTGATGTGTAGAAGGCTGTTCTCATATTATTTGTTGCCTAAGATGAAAACAACTGGCACTGCATTTAATGAAGTATCTTAAATTGCATTGCCGTGTAGAAAATTTAGATGAGGCTGAAGTCCTAATCCTTGACTTCCCTTTGGCCCTGTATAATATGAGGAGAGAGAAAGAGAGAGAAAAGGAGGAGAGAGAGAATGAACGTCACATCCTCAATGGGTATTTGAACTGTTCTAACATGAGAAACAAATTGAGTGTTGGGTGAAAGATATAGAGGTGGCACAAAATGACTTTAAGAGAAGTGTGGATTTATACCAAGATACTAGCTTGCTAGAAACCAGAAAGGATCCTCAGGTGACATCTTGGAATTTTTGAGTTTTCTAAGTATATTGGTCTGTTCTCACACTGCTATAAAGAAATATCTGAGACTGGGTAATTTATTAAAAAAGAGGTTCAATTGGCCAATGGTTCTACAGGCTGTACAGGAAGCGTGGTTGGGGAGGCCTCAGGAAACTTACAATCAAGGCAAAAGGTGAAAGGGAAGCAGGCACATCTTACATGGCTGAAGCAGGAGGAAGAGAGAGAAGAGGGAGATGCTACACACTTTTAAACAAGATCTCACGAGAACTTACTATTACAAGAACACAAAGGGGGAGACCACCCCGATGATTCAATCACCTCCCACTAGGCCCCCCTTCCAACATTGGGGATTATAATTCACCATGAGATTTCGGGGGGACACAAATTCAAGCCATATCACTAAATTTTTAGCTCCAATAGATAATAGGACCTCATCTGCAGTAACACCAATGTGCTAAAGATATTGCACTGAGCCTTTCATAGGTGTTAGGCTTTCCTGGTTCCTTGGGAATCTCAGGGACTAAAGAGTGCCTGTGAATAGACCCTTAAGTGTTGGGCCAAGTGCAGTAGCTCATGCCCATAATCCTAGCACTTTGGAAGGCTGAGATGAGAGGATTGCTTGAGGCCAGGAGCTTAAGAATAGCCTGGGCAACATAGTGAGATCCCATCTCTATAAAAATAAAAAATAAAAGACCCATAAGTGCAAGTTGTTTACATGATTGTACCATATGCAATTTAATTAAATTAATTAGCATCATGTCCCTGTTGGGAGACTTCCTCTTAAATCACTTTAATTAGTGTCTTTAGTATCAAGGAGATATTACTAAGTGAAAGGAGGTATTTGAGGTCTGGTCAACAGAGCAAGACCCTGTCAAAAAAAAATTCACAACAACCAAACAAAAATGGTATCATCTCCCTTTCATGGATGAGAAAACAGAAGCTCAGTGAGTTTCAGTAATTTACCCAAGATCACACAGCAAGACAGTGGCAAGCCTGGTGGTCAGAACCAGTTATACACACCTCCTCTTTCCTCTGCATTTAGATGTAGTAATTATGCTATCTGTGCTGTCACTGTAGACTGAATCAGTCTTAGCCCTCATCTCACTGCATTTTCTTGGTCTCACATTTGGACTTTGAGAGTCAGACATATTAGTTTTGAATCACAGCCATGTTACTAACTTCCATGTAACCATGGGAACATCACTTCCTCTCTCTAATTTTCAGTTTCTTAATTTATGAAATAGGGATTTTACTTTCCTTAGCTTGTTGTGAGGGTTAAATGAAACCAAGGCAGATGATATCTGTCAAGAGTTTGGTACATATCTGCTGTACAGTAAGCATTCAATAAACGATTCCTACATTAATTATTTCTGTTATCTAAAGGGAGATCAGCTGAAGCACTGGTTTATGTGAAAAAAGAGAGAGCTTTGAATAATGCTGTAGTTAACTAATACATGTGAATAATACACTAATATTCAGAGAGTACCTTCTAGGCCAGGATCAAACCAGTGGTTGAGTCAGAGTTACAGAAGCATGTGAAGCAGCCACAGTTTCAAGATTAACACATGGAAAAATGTCTGAAATATTAGTAATAATAAGGTGCTGTTTACAATAAATTAGATTCTTGTTTAAAAGTATTCACTCCCTTCTCTCACCTCCATGGGGAGGCTGCACCTTCAAGGAAATTGATTTTGGGTATGACCATGGGACTTTTTGGATTCTTGGTAGGTAAAATATACTTGTGACCGTCAATGTGGTCTTAGTCATTGACTTGTTTTGGCCAATAAGATCAGTAGAAGTGACACGATTCACTTGCATAGTTGGAGTTTGCTTTCTTGCTCTCCCGTTACTGTGAGATGACCATGCCTTGGTCAGACCTCAGGTCTGTGTAGAGTGAAAGACACATGGAGCATATTTATACTGAGTCTGAATCCTGGGCTGCCCGGTTGAGTTTGGCCTTGAGCTTGGCCTAGATGATTAACTCCCATCCCATCTGCAGATACATGAGCAAGAAAAAATACCATTTTGTGCCATTAGGTTTTTGTGGTAGCTTGTTTTGCAGGAATAGACAACTGATAGGCAAATGCAAATAGTGTTAGGTGTATGGTAATTGTACACCCTGTGTCAGCCTTCATCTTAGGTTTTATCAGCACATAATACGGATTTCAATCATTTAAGGAGAGTATCTCCATATTTTCTTTTCTGGTTTGCATAAAGCTGGGGCGTGCCTTGTATTCTTGGACAAGTCACCTGGGCCTTTCTATGTCTGCTTCTCCGTTGGAAGAAGAAGGATTTTACTTGCCACCTACCTTTCCCCAGGAGTCATAAATTAACAGTTGAAAAACTCTTTGAGATCTCCCATGAAAGGTGCAATTTAAGCAGAAGCATGCCTATTATTTATTTTTATTATCCATTTTAAAATTGAATACTTAGAGCAAATAGATTTTCCAGCCACCACAAAGGAAGTTTCTTCTACGCCACAATGTATTATGGATTGGGCACTCTCCAACTATAGACTATATTTCCCATTTATAGCACTAATTTAGATGTTTATGGGTCTGTAAATGTATTCCGTTTCTCCTGAGGCTTCTGAGTACCTATAACAGTCTAATATTTTGGAACACTAAATGATGCCTTGGGCAAAATATAAAACAGGAGAATAAGAGAGGCAGAGAAAGATTTGGGTAAAAATAATGACAGTTTTTACAAAAAGTATTAAAAAGATATATAATTTTAGACTCCCAGAATTACCCTGGAGTATAGTCCAATTTGTGGTGATTGTCTCTCCTTCATGTTACAAATTATCACTATTATATCGAGTTTTTATTGAGTGCTTAGCATACAACTATTTGTGGAAGAGGACATATTTGTACTAATAACTCACATTTATAAGTCTTTGCTCTGTGCCAGCTACTATCCTGGTGCTTTTAAATAACTATCTCATTTAGTTCTTTCGCAAACTAATGCATTGTTAGCATTAGCATTCTTGATGCTCCAAGAGGTTGAATGACTTGCCCAAGATCACACAGAGGTAGAATCGGTGTCTGAATTCAGGTTCTTCTTTTTTCGAGAAAGCCTAAGCTCTTAATCATTATGCTGTACTTCATAGTGACTTGACATGGTCCTTGTTTAAAAATTTTGAAGATGATGAAACCAACATAAAAAAAGCATAGATATTTAAGCATATGTAATGAAAATCATTGTGATGTCTTCAGAATAACTCTAGGGAGATAACTAGCATGGAAGAATGCGGAAATTAATGCCTGCTGTGACATTCCAGTTTACCTGTGTTTTGTTTATTTTATTTTTGCAATCCCTGTTTTAACACTGAGGTGGATAATCAGGTTTTTAGTCTAAAACCTAAGATAGTTCTGTCTTGAGCTATATGGAATTTTTTGTGCAAGTGTTGTACAATAGATTGACTATGTAATTATTGTTCTTGCCACTTGTAATTTGAAAGATAGCATTATGAAAATTAGTTGAATGAACAAACATCTACTAACAAAGTTCAGAATCAGAGGAAATATCATGGATGAGGGATTCTTTCTAACTTGAATTTTTGCATGGAACTCTAATCTATGTCAAGGTGTAAAAGTCAGTCTCTTTTTAGGAACTGAAAAATTCCAGTGACATTTTCAAAACTATCTTGGTGTTATTGAAATTCCTAAGGGGAGGAATCATATTTTCATTACTGTCATCTATCTTGTAAAATTTGAGACCTGAAGGGATCAGAGCTTGCTTTTAGGCATTGAGGTTCTGACGTACTCAGAACTTGGCTCCCTGAGCAGTGTACCCTGGGAGGGTCATGCTTTGTTAACTACTCTTCTAGTTTGTAAGGCCTGTGTTGAAGCCAGCTGGCTATGTCTTCTTGTTGGGGTGTGAAATTCCAACTTTGTCAGTACATTAGATTGGCATATACCCTGTCATGCTATAAAAAAAAAAAAAAAAAAAAAAAGGAACATCATTTGAGGAAGCATTTTAAATTCTCGTATCAATCAGTCATTTGTCGGTTACCATCTCTACACAATGGTGTATAAAGAAACAGGAATCCTAACCCCTCTTTGATGTTGGGTTTAACATGTAAGTCCTCTGAAGCAGGTCCTCTAATCAAGATAAGATGTGCCCCAACTTGTGCTTATACAGGTAGTGTGAGAGAGTAGAGGGAGCTAGGGGTGTTTCCCTTCTAGATCTTAATCTCTTTCTTTCTCTGCAGCTTTCTAGCTGTGTGACTTTGGGCAAATTACTTAACTTCTCTGAGACTTGATTTCCTTAGTTATATAGCCTGGGTATAATACCATAGTGTGGTTTTGTTGGGAATATGTAATGGGTCATTGACCACACAGGGAATGGATTATATACTCTATCTATCTACCTGCCTATCTATCTATCCATTCATCCATCCATCCACATGCTGTCTTCATCAGTCTTTTATCAGAATAAGTGTTTAAAGAAGGTTGTGGAAAAACTGGGAGAGATAAATGTACCTCTGAGGAAGTTGGTCAACTCATCACAGAGCTTTTCATTTTTACCAATTATTTTAAGCATAAAGGATTACATAGTATATTAATATATAACTTGAGAGAACTTTTGAGAGTCTATAGAGTTTTCTTTAATGACTTCATAAAGAAGATGGTTACAGGATATGTGGATACTAACATGAGAGAAAAAGAAATCTATCTTTTTTTTTCTTCTCTCAACTCCTTCTGCTAACTGGATCTTGATTAGAGAAAAGGATTTCTCAACTATTCAATGACCTATCTAATGAAAAAATCTTCCTGTACTATCCATGGAAAGTTAGGACCTGGCTTTTCATTGACACCCAATGGGGGGCTTAAACATCTATCTCCTGTGGGAGTCATTCTGTTTATGGCCAGCCAGAAGTATCAGAAAAATTTCCCGATGCTGAACCCAAGTTTCTCTGATAGTGTATACTTTTTAGTTATCTCAATTCTGTGCTCTGTAGCCACACAGCACTAGCTACCTCCTTAAAGAAAATCTAACATCTCATAACTAACGGCAAAAGTGGCTCTTAGGCAAGAAGACATATTTATGTTTCTTTAGAAAATAAAAAATGGTACTTATCCAGATTTCTTTACCAGACACCTTAGTAAATTGTGCCTTCCAGGGGCAGACGGCTGAATCTTTTGGTGGGTGCCAGATTATGTTGGTGCCACATTGAAAACCACATGCTTCACTGAAGGGGGTGATCTAATGAGTTTATTTCCCTGCCTGGGTTCCAGCGACAGGGCTATTGAGTGACTTCACTGCAATCAGTATTGCTGACTAATGCCTGTATCAACACCTACCGCCGCCACCACCGGCGCTTCAGTGATTTTATGTTCAGTTTGATTTCTCCAGACAGAACTTTTCCACATCATTGGAACTAATTGAGGTAATGGAGAAATTATTCTGGTGCCAGAACACTCTTACTTTCTTTCGCCCACTTCCCCCTTTGGTATTGAAAGACAACAGTACGCACAGTCTCTCCGTGTTTCTTTACAGTCAAAAGGGGAGAACTTGATTATGTCGCTATGGCACCCAGGCTGCTTCTGGACAATTAAGGCTGGAAAACAGACCCTCACCTCCATCTTTCTTTGCTTCCCAGGACTGCACGCTCTGGCACTGTCCCTGTGCCATGCTCATGAGCTGCTTCTCAGTGGGGATTTCAGAATCCCCTCTGTTGTTCTCCGACTGACCACAAGAAATCTAACATGCGCTGAAACAACTAGCAGATGGAAACAAACATTTTATGAGTACATATTCCACCTTAATTATATGCATTGTCTGCCAATGTTTATAGCATCTCAGAGGGAGTTTGGAGGTAAGACTGAGCCGGCCAAGTATGGTTTTGATTACAGGGATTTGTATCAAAAGTGGAACAGTGCCTTTTACTGATTCCCCACTCCCTTTCTGCCCCACACTTTATGTCCCTTACTCTAGAAGGTTTATGATGTCCCTTACTCCCTAGAGAGGGTGGCATAGTGAAAGGGCTCTGGTTGTGCCCCATGTCAACAGTTAGGGGTTCAGTTAGTACTGGGGCTTAATTATGGTAGACCGCAGTGAACCTCTCCACAGAAAGACCCTGTCTGGTTTGGATTTAGGAGACTACTCTGCAGTGTGGGAAGGTAGGAGGTAGGATGGCCTTTCAACAGTCAGCAGAGTCTTCTGCATGGCATGGAAACGCCAGTTCATCCTCAGGGATGGGAGGACAATTGATTAATGGGAAATATGCATGTTTATTTGAAGTTGGAGGAAAATATTTACTAAAATCTAAATAGCGATGACTTTAATAATAAAACTCAGCTTGCATACTATACTGGTATCCCTTTCTCTCCATTTTCCTTATCTTTCCAGTTGTTCTCCTTGCATCTTTTCCCCTTATTGATTCGTTCATTTGAGATGGATAGCAGGAATGATGCAATTTGAGCAACAGATTGCAAATCCATCTGAGTTACTACTGGTTAGCAGCTTTGCTTCGTGTTGGGAAGTAGTGGCTATTAGAGCACAGAACTCATATGGGTGTTTTGCATTACCCATGGATTTTATTTCGCCACATCACCTCTGACCCCTTTTGCAAAGTTAATTGAGAGTTGGCCTTTTTCAAATTGACTGCAGGAAATTGACCTTTGTGTTCACGCTATGTTAGGAAAGACCTGGATGAAGAGCAAATCAGGAGGCAAAATGGGAATGATCTGGCCCCTACAGTCATGCTACGGCACTATGTGAAATAATCACAGCATTCTTGGTGCAATTACATAGGTGATGTTGCCTTTAGAATTGTTTCCCTATAGAATCAAACCATAAATCAGAAAATCCCATTTTAATTTGTAACACAGTCTGGTGGTTCAAAAATTTAACAATCTGAAGGTACCTTTTAAATTAATGTCTAATCTGCTTATCCTGCTTTAGCTGAAGCCTGATTCCTCGTTCTTAATTATTGGTGGACATAGCAGCTTAGGGCTGCTTATGTGGAAATCCAATCCTTATCTGGCAGGCAAGCATATATGTTACTTTGGGAAGATGGAAGGGCAATTAGAGAAAGTACGCTCATTTTGACCTCAGCAATCTTGGGTTCAAAACTAGACCCTGCCACTTACTCCCTGAGTTACTTTAGGAACAATATGTAAAACCTTGAATCTTAATACTTCATCTGAAAAATTAGAAGACTTGCAAGAAATGAGATTATGTGAGTTTTCAATGGGCATTTTTAAGAGCTTAGTACGTAGATGCTTAATACCTTCAGTTGCTTATTATACATTATGTGCCTTGTATGTGCACTAGGGATCCAATGGCAAAGAGAATTGACAAGGGTCTTGCCCTCATGAAGGTTACACTCTTTAGGGGGCTCATAGTGTTTTTACTCTTCTGGGGACAATGAAGAACCTCAGTTAAACCAGCAATGTTTGAAATGCAATAGGAAATGAATTGTTATTTTAAACCAGAAAGCCAGGCTGCAAAATGGCTTCTTAAGACTCACAGCTGGACTAAATAATTCTGGGTCGGAATCTAGATTTTGTGGTCTAGTGATGAGGGCAGACGGAACTTGCAGGCAGGGTGTCTGATTCACTGCTGTACACCAGACATGCATCCTACTTCTATCTTAGTCTTTATTTTCATTTTGTTTTGCTGTTTTACCTGTAAAATTTGTACAATAATACTTTTAAAAAACCCCATAGGTTTATGAATATAAAATAAGAAAATATGTGAAGGCCACATACAATAAAATATATTCTTAGGTTCATTTTAATTTTATTAGTGAACTAAGGTGTGGACACCTTACACTCCAGGAACTTAATTATATTGACAAACCACTCAAAAACAAAACAACACTAGACAGCCCTGAAGGAGTCTGCAGATTTAAATATAACACAAATTAGATCTTGAAGGGAGATAAAATGGAAACCAGGCATAACTTTTTAAATAAAAGCACTTGCAGGGCGGGGTGCGGTGGCTCATGTCTGTAATCCCAGTACTTTGGGAGGCCGAGGTAGGCAGATCTCCTGAGATCAGGAGTTCGAGACCAGCTTGGCCAACATAATGAAATGCTGTGTCTCCTAAAAATACAAAAATTAGCAGGGCGTGGTGGCAGGTGCCTGTAATCCCAGCTACTCGGGAGGCTGAGGCAGGAGAATTGCTTGAACCTGGGAGGCTGAGGTTGCAGTGAGTTGAGATCATGCCATTGCACTCCAACCTGGGTGACAAAAGTGAGACTTCATCTCAAAAATAAATAAATAAATAAATTAAAAAAAACACTTGCTGGAGGGGAGAGAAGGAAAAAGAATTTGCCTATGGTTAGTAGAGCCTGTGGCCTATTACTAACTGCACAATGGAAACAGAAGAAACTCTAGAGACACAGGAGTAAGCTTAGACATGGGTTCAAATCTTGGCTCTTCCATTCTCTATTGTATCAAGTTAGCTACTGGCATACAACAAACTGTCCCAACCCAAGTGGCTTAAAAAAATATCTGTGGGTCAGTTGATAGACCAGTTCAACTGATCTTGGCTGGGCTTGCTCAGGGGTCTATTCTCAGCCAGGGTCAGGCTGGTCTAGGTTGGCCTCATTCCCATGGCTGATATCTAGTGATTGGCTGGCTATGGCCTGAGTGATGGATGTGACTGGGCCACTTTGTCTCATCATCCTAACTTTGTTGACTTGTTAGCAGAAGAGCTGCAAAGAAAGAGTAGAGGCATGCAGAGGATCTCAAATCTCAAGCTCTGAGCTGTTATTTTATTTGGCCACATTCTTTTGGCTAAAGAAAGTCATGAGACTAATTCAGATTCAAGAGATGGGGAAATAGGCTCGACTTCCTGGTGGATTTTTAAAAGTTAAATGTCAGCACATTAAAACATTAAAGAGTTTATTTGAACAGACGGTGATTCATGAATTGGGCAGCTCTAGACATGAAGCAGGTCAGGGCTGTGCCAAAGCAGCACCTGGGGAAGACTTTTAGAGGGTGAATGCAGAAGCAAGGCAAAGAAAATATTTGATTGGTTAAAGTGAAGCAGTAACCTTATTTGGATCATTCTAGTGGAAAGTCCCTAGTTAAAGGTTAGTTAACAGTTTGTACTTGGTTAAGTTTAATTTCATTTTATCATTTATGCTGAGTTGGGTGTCACTTTGCTAACATGGGAACCCAGGGTACTGGAGTCTCTTGATAAATTATTTCAACAGGAGCTGCAAAGTCACATTGTAAAGGGTGTAGAAATAGGGAGGAATGGAGAATTAGGTTGCTTTTTAATCTACTACATTTGTCTATGTGCTTAGATAACTTCTTTAATTTCTTTGAGGGTAAAAAGTATCTCATATGACTATTATGAGTATTAGTGACAAATGTAAAACCCTGAATATGGTTTAAAATTTACAGGTAAATGGTACCTAAAAATGGTAGACATTATTATACTTCCCTTTATTTTCAGTTGTACAAAACTTACATTTTCCATAATACACATCATTACAGATTTATGGTTTTTTTTTTTTTTAATTTTTTTGAGAGGGAGTCTCGCTCTGTCACCCAGGCTGGAGTGCAATGGCACAATCTTGGCTCACTGCAACCTCCACGTCCTGGGTTCAAGCGATTCTCCTGCCTCAGTCTCCCGAGTACCTGGAGGCACATGCCACCATGCTCAGCTAAATTTTGTATTTTTAGTAGAGATTGTGTTTCACCATGTTGCCCAGGCTGGTCTTAAACTCCTTACCTCTGGTGATCCACCCACCTCGGCCTCCCAAAGTGCTGGCATTACAGGCGTGAGCCACCACATCTGGCCTACAGAATTATTAAAAATACATATAACTAAGCAAAATAGGAAAGAAAAAATAAAAATTATTGAAATCTCACTCTCCCTATCTATGCACTGTAAACATGTGAGTAACTTAGATTTTTCTCTTTATTAGCTATCATCATTCTTACTAGCTTGAATATATTGGTCTTGCTTCGGGTTGTACTGGTAGGTTAGGCTAGTAGAACACTAGTAAGTTAGCATTCCTTATTACATTACTGTAAAGTCTAAAACTGTATTCTTTATCTACCCACCTACTCCTGTCCTAAGCCTTATCTCACTCACCCATCTACTACAAGTTTCTTTTATTTATTCATTATTTTATTGATTTGCCTGTTTGTTAATAGACACACCTTTACCTATAACTTAGGTATATCTGACTTCTACATTCAAATTACTTTTTCCTCTTATCCATCCTATAGAGTGGTGCCAGAGTAAGCAATTCTATTGCTCAAATCTTTTAGGCACTTCGAGAGAAATGTAGATTCCTTCATGTGAAGAGTGAGCCCCCTCATTATCTTTTCTACCTGTTTCTTTCTAGTCTCACTTGCCTCCATTCTTGGACTCTATGCTTTATGCTCTTTTCATCCCAAACAGTACAGGCCTTGTCTAACATACCATGATCCGTGCACATTCTGCATCTGTGCCTGGCAGCTGCTTCCCAGCCATATCTTCAAAGCCAGTACTCTTCTCCTGCATTACGGTTTAGCTGGACTATTACCTTATCTGTTATGCATCACCCTCCATGGAGAGAGCCAGACGCCCTTCTCTGGCATGCACGCAAATCTATTCTAGCCTTGCTCACTAGGTATTATTGGGTTATATGAATATTTCTATTACTAGACCCTGTGTTTAGGGGACAGAGTCAAAGTTATTCAGTCACTAAACAAGCACATGCCAAGTCTTACCTGTATAGGGGCAGGACATTTGAAATTTCAAAGCAAATGAATGAGTAATTTATTCATCTGCACATTCTCCCCTTCAGCATCCCAGAGCCACTCATCAGCAGAACAGATGGTGAGTGTTAAAATGACAGAGACCACTGGACAGAAGGAAGCTGGTTGTCCCACATGGACATAACGATGCCTTCTTCTCATGATACTCTCCTATCTCTTGGAGAGAACATGCATTGAGAAGTTCAGCCTTGGTCTCAGCAAGGCTCATCAAATCAATAATCAGACCTGAACAATGGAAAATACTCAGAAAAGCCATCTCATTTATGCTGTTGTAGTCAGTTCATGTCATATCGAATTCATTCTGTCTTGAAACAGGAGTAATTACCCTAGATGCAAATTGTGAGTGAATACAGGGGGAAATCTTAGTAAATAAATACAAATGAGAATATTTACTTCTTTTAAAATAAGATTAAAAATAATGTTCAATACTGGCAAGGATGCCATGAAATCAGTTATTTCAGAGTGTAAATTTGTGCACTTTGACAGTAGGTACTAGTATTCTTAAATGTTCTGTAACTCTGCCATCCATTTCTAGGAGCCTGTAATGAAGAATCCATAAAATACGCAGACAGTGGTGTAGGTGCAAATTGCTCACTTATGTGAGATGGTACAATGGATTTTTGTCAGCTGGGAAAATAATAATGATAACCATGGTATTTTAAGCAAAAAACAGTACACAAAATACATATGCATGTATATTTGTATATATGCATGGTGTATACATAGAGAGAAGAGAGAAGGAAATAGATAGGAAGAAGACAAACCAATTTCTTAGGAGTACTTATACAACTTTAATAATTGTATTTACTTTTTGTATTTTCTAAATATCTTACATAGAGAATACATACATTGTAATGTTAAAAAATAGTTAGCAATCAGTTTAAAAGATAATTGAAGAAAATACCACTATTATATGCAATTGAATACATTCTGCTTTTCACCCTGAAATGTAGGAACTATAGAACTATGGCTAAATATATGCACAGTAAGTTGCTAAACGGACCTTTGGATGTTTCGTAGTTAGGAAAAATAATGTTGCTACTGCCGCTTTCCATGTAGAGAATTCCAGAAAAGTGTTAAAACACACATACACACAACTATTAGAAACAAACAATAATATAGTTTTCTTTTAGAAACAAAACCTGTGTTTAGAATCTAAAAGTAATGTAATCACTCTGGAAACTATTACCATAAGTAATTCCATATCGATTAGTTCATGCTCTCATGTCTCCGGGACATGGTAAAGACTAGGAGAAACAAACGCTTGGACAGGAGTGAAAATAATCTTAGATTCTCAGCCCCATCCGGGTCTCTGGGTAAGTCACAATTGAACAGTTACAGAAAATCCTGGAGAATCTCAAACCTCTCTTAAATGTAGACTTTTTTCATGACCTCTGGGTCTACCCACACTTGTTTGACTTCCCAGTTGTTCCTCCTCTTTTGGAACCCGCTGCATTTGGAGGAGTTGCCTTCTGGTCAGAATCAATTTTTACTCTGGTTCTCTCTCTTTTTTTTTTTTTTTTTTTTTTTTTTGAGAAAGAGTCTCCCTTTGTCGCCCAGGCTGGAGTGCAGTGGCGTGATCTCTGCTCTCTGCAACCTCCACCTTCCGCGTTCCAGCCATTCTCCTGCCTCAGCCTCCTGAGTAGCTGGGATTACAGGTGTGTGCCATCACGCCTGGCTAATTTGTGTATTTCTACTAGAGACAGGGTTTCACCATGTTGGCCAGGCTGGTCTTGAACTCCTAGCCTCAAGTGATCCACCTGCCTCGGCCTTTCAAAGTGCTGGGATTACAGGTGTGAGCCACTGTGCCTGGCCTAGTGCCCATTTTCTAAATAATGTACCTTCCTTCCTCCTATACCTCATTCGAAACCCTCAGGCTGCATCAAGTCTGACAAAGGGATGGGAGGACCCACAGGGTGAGTGAAGCGGGAGAAAGCAGTGTGGTCTTTGGGCATGCCAGCTCCTCCCTGGGGGGCATCCTGGCCGTGCTGACCAGGCAGATCAAGCCTCCCTGGGAGAACTTCCACTTCTCTGGACTGAGATAGATGAAGGAAGATGGAAAAAATGCCTGATGAACCATGGTAACTTCTTGGGCTAGCTGGTGGGATGTTCCTTTATAGCTCAGTTACATACATGAAAAATAATAACAGTAAGAGTGTTCAATATCTTGCCCAGGAAACTATGTGAGCTCCAATTCTCTCTCTTAGACATGTAGTCACCATGCTTGGGGTGAGCTGATGACATTTAGTCACCATGGTTGAGCTGGATGCCGTGTGGCAAACTGAAGACAGTGTGGAATTTGGAGCCAAGTAGATCTGACTGGAATGTTAATTCTGCCACTTAGTAGCCATGTGGCTCTGAGCATTCTGTGTAACAGGAATAAAAAGACCTATTTTCTGTGCTATTTCTGTTTTTCCAAACCAGAGCATCCCAGCCATGCACAAAGTTCCAAGAGTAGGCTACAGAGGGCTCAAGTTGAGGATACGCTACGTTTCATAACCCCTTCTCTCCTGACTGGCAGGATTGAGACCTTCTTGGGACTCATCTTACCTTTCGGATTCTTATCTTGGCTTCTTATCAAAAGCCTGGTGTTGACTTCCAAGAAGTTCACAGTCACTGATCTGGTAGAGGTGGAGCAGCTAGGGAAATTTTCTTAAAGCTGGTGATGGTATTGCTCTTACTTAGATGTTATGTCACAGATTAATACAAATATAACAGTTTTCTAACTTGTGCTTTGGGTCACGTTTTTTTCTTGTGTTGTTTTTACATGGAGAGGATGGGGGCTATTGATGAAAGCCTGGAGGTTTAGATTCTTCCTTCCTTTCCTGCAGACTTTAAGGTTTCTATTTCCATAGGCACTCCCTGACTCTGCTGCTGTTATGATAGAGTGCCTGCCTTCTGGTGTTCCTTAGAGAGGAACCTTCCGTCCAGCTACCATTTCTCTCTCCCCAATACCTGCCAAGCCAGTCTGACCTGGTGAAATGAGGGGAATGGAGAAGAATGAATCAAATCACCTACCTTATTAATATTTTGAAGATTCTGTGAGATAAAATGTGTCAAGAACTGGAGAAATGGTAGGTGTATTCTCAGTTCTTCTTCCTTCCTTCCTTCCTTCCTTCCTTCCTTCCTTCCTTCCTTCCTTCCTTCCTTTCCTTCCTTTCTTCCTTCCTTTCTTCCTTTCCTTCCTTCCTTCCTTTCTTCCTTCCTTCCTCCTTCCTTCCTTCCTTTCTTTCTTTCTTCCTTCCTTCCATCCTTCCTTCCTTCCTTTCCTTTCCTTTCTTTCCTTTCTTTCCTTTCT